>NW_013667997.1:32543-43429 GCF_000517525.1 Limulus polyphemus | reverse complement strand
TAAGTGACAGATGCTCTTCTATTTCACACTCATCTAAAGATAAATCATTACTATATAATACTTTGGTAAATTGGATCTGGGCTGAGATAAGGGGTGAATAACAGATGCTCTTCTATTTCACACTCATCTAAAGATGAATCGTTACTATACAATACTTTGGTAAATTGGATCTGGGCTGGAAGAGCATCTGTTATTCACCCCTTATTTCTATTTCACACTCATCTAAAGATGAATCGTTACTATACAATACTTTGGTGAATTGGCTTTGAGCTGAAATAAGGAGTGAGTGACAGATGCTCTTCTATTTCACACTCATCTAAAGATAAATCATTACTATATAATACTTTGGTAAATTGGATCTGGGCTGAGATAAGGGGTGAGTAATAGACATCTTTCTTCTCATTTGCACACATCTGGAGATAATTTTCTTCCAGTATAAAACTTAAGTAAATTGGATCTGGGCTGAGATAAGGGGTGAGTAATAGACATCTTTCTTCTCACTTGCACACATCTGGAGATAACTTTCTTCCAGTATAAAACTTAAGTAAATTGGATCTGGCCTGAGATAAGAGGGTGAGTAATAGGTATTTTTATTTCCTTTCAGTAAAATCACATTTTTTTAAATAAATCTTTTCTGTATAAATCTGAACTTGATTGAATCTTTGGAGAAAAAGAGTTAACTTTTGCCTCGTATACCTTAGTTCTTGTGATCAATTTTTCCACATAAGACTTGGGTGATTTCAGTCTATGTTGACATAACAGATGAATAGTAAACAGTCCTTGTCATCTTTCAGTTTAATTTTGGAAGAATCTTATCAAAGCAGGAAGTTGGAAGTCTAAACTTAAGAAAAAAATTAACAGTTCATTATTCAGCCTCTCTTTCAGGAATCTATTTATGTTAACATTTTGAAGAAACACTGCTGTTAGGCCTTGGAAGGCCAAGGCCATCCACAGTACAATCAGTGCCAACTTTGGATGAGGCTGTCCACACTTTTCTAACAGTGCCTATATTGGTAACTGAAAGAGTGGCTATCTGGAATGCTGGCAGTGCTGTTTTTTTCTTCTCATTTTGATTATCTGCAAGTATGATAAATTCTTGCAAGATTCAGAGTTGAATTAAATTCTAAGTTATCTTGATCAGTAGGAAAGTAAGATTTGTTTGAAAAATAGTTGAAAAAAAAACTATGCGTAAAATCCCGATATTTGAAGATTACCCCCATATCCGTACTTCTGGGTATTTTGCCAGACCTGTTTAAGCCCACAGTTGAGAAACTGAAACTTCTAATCAGTCATCGTGTAATTATTTCTAAGATCATTTGTATTGATTAATATTCTAGTGCGTTGCATTTAAATAACCAAGCAAGTGTACAAGTATATGCTCAGGTATTTGGACTGGTGCAGGAATACGAACATGACAAAACCAAGAGCAGGAGTTTAAAATTATTTTCAGAACTTAAACTGTAATCATATATGTTTGAGTATTCAACATTCGAGTATTGTGATGTTGCATATCAACTAATCTTAAACCAGTTTGCAAAATTCCTTTTAGTTGTTTACACTTTTTCTTGGGCTTAAGTAAAAACTGGATCTTATCTTTTATTAAAAAATAAACTAATTTCTTTTTTTTTAAAGAAAAAAAAAATCGTGTTCTAAGGCCTTTTTTGAGTAAACACCGAAAATGCAGTGAGCAGAATTTATAATTTTTCTAAATTTTTGGTAAAGTACAAAACTTTTTCTATCTTTAATAACTTGGAATGTTATACATTTTATACTAAGACTATAACCAAATGTTCTTACTTATATAAGTATGCCAAATAGTTGGTTATTATAAACAGTTATAAAGCTCAGGATCAAGGTTTACAGGGTTTTACGGCACAACCAGGTCCTGTTTATATTTTGCCATGTAAATAATTTTCATTGAAATGCTTTTCAAATGCTAAGTTACGTACTTTTTTTTGTTCCACATTAGATACAGACACATTTAAAAATTCTCTAGACTTTGTTACTGTATATGTAAAGTTTTCACTATATATTTTATCACTTAATGATAATGAGATGATGTTGCATTATATACCATTTATGGTGTTCTTAAAAGTTGAAAAATAATGACTATAAAGTTTTCTTTTTAGTGACACCTAGTGAAGACAAAGATATGGAGGAGTAAGTAGCTAGCCATCTTAATAAAATAATCATTGAAAAAAAATATTATAGCTATTTATAAAAAAACAATGTTTTAGTTGATACTTATAATAAAAAAATTGCTGTATTATTCTTAGTTAATACATCAGCCTATTCATATTAAATGTAAATGTAAGTAATTTGTATAACTTAATCTACTTACTTAATACATGTTAATTTGTCATCAGTGGCATATGTCATGTATTAATAATATTTATATCTTATTTGGTTACTAAATGCTACTGACGGTTGTTTTTGAATGAGCAAATCAGCAAGTCATGTGACAACCACAGCTGATATAAAAGTCCACATGAAACAGAATGTATCAGAACTTCATTTTTACTTTATTTTGTGTTTCGTTTGTAATGTGATGCCACCAAAAACTGATCACTTTTGGGAAGGTATGTAATGGCTCTTTCTGATGCAAAATATTCATATACTCTGATCATAAAAATTTAATGAGATCAGGGATTTAGAAATTCCAAGACAAGGATATCCCTTGTACTTAATGGCATTGAAGAACGTTGGAATATGAATCAACTTGGGGAACCATGACCATACAGAAAGAGACCTGCAACAAGTTGTACTCCAGCTGCATGTTGCAAGCAAAGTGTAGTGTCTTGTAACAGGTGAGAATCCACAATCACAAAGAACAGTGGCAAAAGTCCAGGCAACAGTATGCAATATAAGCAAGAAGGATCTCTGTCTGAAAAAGCAACACAAGTCAGATGTACAAAAGTTCCTTTCACAACATATTTGTTCAACATATTTGTATACCTCAAGCAGCTGGAGGATGAAACAGGTATTCATGCTATTTAATACAAAGACATATCAGTCAAGTCACCTGTGCAATTAGACTGTTAAAACAGGCATTGGTAAACTGTCATCCTCTTACACTAGATGCCTTATGGAGACCATGCAGGGAGAAGGGGTGTCTTTAGACATGACAGCTTTATGACAGAGCCTTTTGCAGTGGAAATTACACTGTAGGGCTGTTGTCATGATGCACACTCATTAGACAGAACATGACTAGACAAAAGTGATATGGACTGTGAGGATGTGATGAGATTCTAAAAAAAATTTTAATATAACATGTTTAACCTCAGTATGTGGCTCTGTTGAGATGTTCTCACTATGTAGTATTTGATTCTAAAAATTGAAAAGAATAGGATGTATTGGAGATAAAGATAGGATCAAACATTAGTAAAATCATAATTTTATTTTAGAAAACGGAAATGAAGTGCTTAGAGAGAGAGAGAGTAAGTTGATTAGAAAGAGTGAAATGAAGAAAGTTTAATCTCTCCCATTGACTCTTTTTCTATTTGAAACTTCAGGCCAAAGCAATCCTATTTGTACATCCTGAGTATTGGGAATCCCTGAAGACTGTTCTTATGGAGATATTGTTGTGCAAATGATGTGATTTATTAACATCAAACACAACCATTTTTATCTCTCACCCAGACCTGCACGATTCAGTTTAACTGCTTTGACTATTTGAATAAAGACATGTTGTGTTTGAAGCTGGATCAGCTATCAGTTGTACAGAAATTGGGAGAACATTTATTTCTCCCCTCCTCTAGGTTTGTATAAAGGGAGGAAGTAGGAGAAGCAGTGCTCACCCTCAAGTACAGAAATGTCTATGGGGACCCAAACAACAATGAAAAATTCCATTTGTCAAACTTTTCAAGTATATATGTATATATATTATCTAGTGTTACCACTTACTCAGTAACAATACCATTCGTGTGTAAGTCTTAGTATAAAATGATAAAAATGCTATAACCCGAGCACTTTCCAAAGTGCTTGGGTTACAAGTTTTTATATTAAAACTTATTGAACCTATGTGTTTTTCTGGGGAATTCATGTATAAGTGATATCTGAAAATCAATTCCTCTCCCTGGCAGAAAGAAGATTACATGCCACACTCATCTGTTTAATTTGCACAAACTAGTTTCTGTTTATTTTTCACATTCTCATCAGTAGACTGAGTAACCTCTGGTATTTCTCTTCCCCAGCTGAAATAGTCTGGCATTAGTCCATTCACCATTTGATCATATGATGTGTATCTGGCAGGTAGCCAGAAGTACAGCTTTAGTTGAAAGGGTAGATTTCAAAAGAGGTAAAGGATGTGGAGAGGTAGGAGTATGGATGGACCAAATGTTAGTTAAGAATGAAAAAAACACAAACAAACAAAAACACAGTTACTAGCCTGCCACCAATAGTTTCTTCAAGCTTTACAGTTTATTAAAATGTGATGAATATTAGCCATACAGTGAAATGCTCAAAAGAGTAAAATTTGTTAGGTTTACACGCTATACATTTCATGTCCTTTTTGATAATATTATTAATGGTTTATGGAAATATTTGGTTCAGGGTCAAGTCTCCATTATATATTTTCAAGAACTATTACAAGGCAGAAAAGAGAAAACTGAAGGCACCCTAGAAAAAGTTAAGGAAAAACAAAAGAGAGAGAGGAATTTCTTTTTTTTTTAAAGATTAGAGAATAAACAGGACAGGGTAAAGATGACATGAGTAGTATCAAGCACGACTAGAATGAAGGATAATGGAAAAAAACTGCTAAAGAAAGAAGAAGAATAAAACCTCAGATGGAAAACATTTAAAGAAGAAAAGATGTTAGTGCAAGTAGTAGGTGGAAGTATTATTAGAAGAATGGTAAGAAAATGGTAAAGATTAAAAAAAATCTTTGACTTTTTCAAGCCTTGTTATTTCTTGTTTTTTTTTTACATTAACCTGAATTAACTTCCATTAATGCAAAGCCATGATCAACTTTTCCTATCTTATGATTTCTAGATGGACACCTGTCCACCCACAAGTATATAGTGTTCCTGAACTCTCTCGATATCTTTCTGAATGGTGGTCATCATGTGAAGTATGGCTTCGCTGGTACTGGCAGCTAAGACAGGATTATCCTGGAGTGGTAAGCCTAATTAGATCATTTTAATAAATATCACAACCCAAAAACATTACCATTGGAGAATATTTTAACTCTTTTTTTTTTTTTTATTTACTGCATAGTTGACAACATCTGGAAAATAACCCTTTCACTAAGTTTATTCGCATTTACCTTCTCACAGATTAACTTATCTCCTGGTTATCCAAAACATGTCAACTCTGTTTACAAGCTTATTTACCTAGCAAGAGGTTTTGTTATTTTGTTTTTATTCTCAAGATGTTAACAGAAAAACTACTATGAATTCAGCTGTATGTTTTGAAGAAGTTTAAAATAAATGGAGGGCATAGCCTGAACCATTTTCTCCTGTAATTGTTATTAAGATTTTATTTAGGGACCTCTCATGTACCTGTGATCTTGAATGTTATAGCACTCAGTGAAAACGTTTGAGGAATGCACTTTCCAACTCATTTCAGAACTTAATTGAATATGTTTATTTGAAATTGTAACTTTATTTAATCTGTTGTTCTTCAGCCTTCCCTTTGTGGGTGGGTCATTGTTCATTGACCATCAGTTTCTTTTCTTCTTTACTGGACATCATGCTTATAAAGTTGGTAAGTTTTTGTAACGGTTAGAGGATACCAGGAAGTTTTCTCTTCCATGTCAAATGTCTCTTCACATTTCATTTTTTTAGACAAGATAATACTCTGGAGTTCCTTTGTTTCTGCCAGGATTGAGTATCTTGATATAGGGTTGGGTGGGTAGTTTGAGACTATAATGTGTAGGTGTTTCATTTTCTCTTCCATGTCAAATGTCTCTTCCCATTTCATTTTTTTAGACAAGATAATATTCTGGAGTTCCTTTGTTTCTGTCAGGATTGAGTATCTTGATATAGGGTTGGATGGGTAGGTTGAGACTATAATATGTAGGTGTTTTGTTTTCTCTTCCATGTCAAATGTCTCTTCCCATTTCATTTTTTTAGACAAGATAATACTCTGGAGTTCCTTTGTTTCTGCCAGGATTGAGTATCTTGATATAGAGTTGGGTGGGTAGGTTGAAACTATAATACGTAGGTGTTTCGTTTTCTCTTCCATGTCAAATGTCTCTTCACATTTCATTTTTTTTAGACAAGATAATACTCTGGAGTTCCTTTGTTTCTGCGGGATTGAGTATCTTGATATAGGGTTGGGTGGGTAGGTTGAAACTATAATACGTAGGTGTTTCGTTTTCTCTTCCATGTCAAATTTCTCTTCACATTTCATTTTTTTAGACAAGATAATATTCTGGAGTTTCTTTGTTTCTGCCAGGATTGAGTATCTTGATATAGGGTTGGGTGGGTAGGTTGAAGCTATAATGTGTAGGTGTTTCATTTTCTCTTCCATGTCAAATGTCTCTTCACATTTCATTTTTTTTAGACAAGATAATACTCTGGAGTTTCTATGTTTCTGCCTGGATTGAGTATCTTAATATAGGGTTGGGTGGGTAGGTTGAGACTAATATGTAGGTGTTTCATTGGTTGGGTGGGTAGGTTGAGGCTATAATGTGTAGGTGTTACTGTTTTTTGGACTGGTATTTGACCACACCATCATGAACATACTGAAGAGTTAGCTATCGTCATAAGTTTGTTCCGAGTTAAAAACTTTGGATGTATTTACCTATCTGTAAAGCCAGAATATTTGAATATATGATGTATCTATATACTAACCTGTTTTTATTGTAACAAGTACAACAGAGAAATTAGACATACGTGCTGAGAAACACTTAACTAAAGTCTGTACAGAGATTTCTGGGAGAAGTATAACTGTCAAAAATGATTTGAGACAGAAGTTATAAAGAAGGCTTGCTTATTGGAACGGGAATTAATCTGAAACCAGTTTTTAAATATTTATATTTAAAATCTTATTACTAATTTTAGATTTCTTAGCTACGTGTAAAGTTTATGTCAAATTGTTTTATATTTCCAAATCTAAGTATTTGTGTGATAGAGATTAAATTTCCCTTGATTCCATATACAATCATACACTTGTATGTTTTACTGATCTGTTATTAATGGTATATTTTCCTGTGATTTCAGGATAGAGGTACATTAGATCCCATGGTATGACATTAATTGTATTTTCTGTTTCTTTAAATTATTATATAAAAAGTCTTTATTTTACTCATTTGCATGTTTCAACAGAATGAGAGATATGTATTCTAATGATGTCAACCTATGTTTCAAGTTAATTACAAGTTTGTTTTTTTTTCCACAAGTTACTGTCCAATTAAGATTTTGTTCAAAATAGAACTCGTCAGTTGGGCTGGATAATGAGAGACAAAAGATTCTATGAAGCATTAGATATGGAGTTACAGTTACTTTAAAAAATTACAGTTTTTTTCAATATGTCATTGGCTTTTGGCATTTAACCTTACATGCATGGGTGGGGATCCAAGTGTGCATTCCACAATCTTTTACAGAGTGCCGCCATTCATCATGGTATTGTATTTGATGCCAGAGTTATCAGTTATTAATGTTACCCTGTATTGCTGATTTAGCAACAGTTCATGGTAGAGGAGAGTAAATACCATATACAGTGTACAGGGCTACTGAAACAAATGCTGATGTACGTTTTAGAGGTCCTAGAGGTTATGCAAGTACAATATGCAAATTGTACGATGGAAGAAAAGCATTTTTATTCTTCGCAGGAACATCATCCTACACTCGAACTTCTAAACGTTTGGGTCAGAATGATATCATTAATTCACAGATGTATTGTGAGTACAAATACTTTATTAACATATGATTTTTGGTATACAACAAACTTGTAATTTTTTGCTTAAAGCTCGCCACATTTTTTGGGGATACATGTAGTAATTTCTAATTTATTCACAATATTTTTTCTCCAATATGATCTCAGTCTATTGGGCCAAACCCATGCACATTGAGCTACACAATTATCTATGATCTTTGTTTGAGATCTCCACCGTGATGGCATTCAAATTGTATCTCCTTGTTTCTAACTTGTCTAGAACTAGCTTTATTTGTTAATGAGTGAAGAATATGTCCATAAGACATCAAGCTAAGTAATGAGTACCAGTAAAGAAAACTCTCTTCAGTAACAATTTGTTTATGATTTGGATAAACTGTTGTAATCTTCAATAAGCTTAAAATAAAATAAAAATCCAAGTAATGTGTAAAGAGGTCTTTGCCATGGTCTATAGATACTTTGTTTATTGTATGGTTGGGAAGGACAATTGTTATTTGAACATAATGTGTTTTATGTTGTTTGATACGTTTTATTTACAAGCCTCACGTGGTTCACGTTGCTAACCTTATTGTATTTTAAGAAATTCATATATGACAGAGTACTACCAGGTGAAATAACTGGTTAATAGAAAACATTATTTGAGGTTTCAAATAACGCAAAAAAGTAAAACACGTGTGGGAAAAGATAGAGTTAGTATAAGAGATTTGATTTGTTTGTTTTTTGTGATATTTTATTGTTTCCTATAGTACTTGAGGGACATGTAAGATGTTTTAATAAGCTGTGACTTTCTTTTTCTCTTTCTGTGCTAGTTCTGTATCCTGACTTGTAGCTTATTGGGTTGTCTAGCCCTGATTGGTCACATCTTTCCAGGAGTTGTCATTTCGTATGCAGTATGTAAGTGAATTAGTAATGTACATTGTTGTTTTTGTGTGCATGATACTTGGACTATTTTATGTGTATTATAGTGTAAAAATAAAATTTCTAATGATGTGACAGGACACACTTTAAGAAAAGGATATAGCACACCTCTGATGAGACTGATGTTTAAGACATAAAAGTAATGACATTTGTGATAGAAATAATATAAGTGGAAGTTTGATGCTGTGACAGATACAATATGGGTATGAAAGATAGTACTTAGATGATAAAAGTGAATTTGTAAGAGAGCTACCAATTCAAAAGTTATTATGTTCATTTAATTACAGTTTCATGATGGATTTTGTCCTCTTCCAGTAGACAGTATTGATGATAACGATTTTTAGTAATTACAATAATATAATGGTTGCCACATTATATAATGATTGTTTATTGGTTGACACATTATATGATGATTGTTGATTGGTTGCCACATAATATAATGATTGTTTATTGGTTGCTACATAATATAATGATATTTGTAATTAATATATGTCGGTAATTTTGATTGTTACTTAACGCATTTATTAATTGGTTTACTGTGATTATTATGACTGTCGTTATTAAGTTTTTGAAATGTTTCTTAAACAACGAATGATAATAAATAAAAATTGATATTTTCCCTTTCATTGTAGGACCTACAGCATATACAAACCTTCTTTCTCTAAATTCCCACATAAAAGTAATTGCCTTGGTTACACATGTAATGCGTCCTAGGGGAGTCCTCAAATTGTCTAGTGGTTATATGTTCTGTAAATCATGAAAAAGTCATGTAACTAATAGAGCTGGGCAATGAATGGAATTTGATAATTGATTAATTGTTGGGCTTATTAACTGATTACATTCAACTAATCAATTATTCTCATATGAGACTTGGATAGTTGGAATAATCTAAAATACTTATAATTGGAAACACTAGTTTTGATTAGTTGGCTAGTTTTGTTAGTTGTGGCACTAATCGATTAAGCTGAGTAACTGAATGAATGTAAAGTAATAATTATTCCCATAATGACAATATTTTGGTTGGAATAATTGAACATGGTAATAATGAGAAACACTAATTTTTATTACATTAATTTATTTAATCATAATTTCAATCGATTGATTATTTTATATGAAACTGAACAATGTAATCAATGCTCACAGGTTAATCAAGTTAATTGTCCAGCTCCAGTGACTACTGCACACCTTCAGCAGAATATATCGTGGAGCATCTCTGACACTCAGTGCTTTACTTCTGCAGCTGTTTATCCATGTTTAGCAACATGATAAACTTAAAAAAAAATCGGGATCCACTGTGCTTTCACTTGTAGAAGAGATTTCCTTCACTATCATCCCACAAAAATCAAGGCAGTGAATGTTGGAGAAGTTTCAGGATTTATCTCAAATATGTTTTGAATACTGGATACCTGTAAAATGTGTACTGCATGAACTTATATCAAGATTAATACATTATGTGACTGAGAACAGTAGGCCTAAAAATGTCAGAAATCATAAACAACTTGTTAATAAGTTATGTGACTGAAAGCAGTAGGCCTAAAAATGTCGGAAATCATAAACAACTTGTTAATAAGTTACGTGACTGAAAGCAGTAGGCCTAAAAATATCGGAAATCATAAACAACATGTTAATAAGTTACGTGACTGAAAGCAGTAGGCCTAAAAATGTCGGAAATCATAAACAACATGTTAATAAGTTACGTGACTGAGAGCAGTAGGCCTAAAAATGTCAGAAATCATAAACAACATGTTAATAAGTTATGTGACTGAGAGCAGTAGGCCTAAAAACGTCGCATAAGCAATTTTTGAATTTTGTTTTGTAACACCATATTGATTTATTTTTTAGTAGCAGTAATCTACCATGAAATTATAAACAACCTGTTAATAAGTTATGTGACTGAGAGCAGTAGGCCTAAAAATGTCAGAAATCATAAACAACTTGTTAATAAGTTACGTGACTGAAAGCAGTAGGCCTAAAAATGTCGGAAATCATAAACAACATGTTAATAAGTTACGTGACTGAGAGCAGTAGGCCTAAAAATGTCAGAAATCATAAACAACATGTTAATAAGTTACGTGACTAAGAGCAGTAGGCCTAAAAATGTCAGAAATCATAAACAACATGTTAATAAGTTA
>NW_013667997.1:23529-32465 GCF_000517525.1 Limulus polyphemus | reverse complement strand
ATTAATAATGTTAACATACTTCTAGAAAAAACAGATGGATACCCTGTGACATAAGATAATAACTAGTGAAATTATTCTGTACTTTGAATCTTCACTCTGATAATTTTCCACCAAATTTTACTGTATTTCTGAATAAACCTAAAGCTAAAAAAAAAATTACAAGATTTGTAAGGCTGATCTTATTGTTTGAACTTTTTGGTATTTGAAAACTTGTATTATTTTTCACTGTTGCATTTTCTTGTATTTAAAAAATTAACACATGTATTTGACTAAATAAAATATTTTGAAAATTCACAGAAAAGTCATGTAAAGAATTTATGAAGGATATTAAAAGTAAAAAATTTTACGTACACATCTTTCTTGGATATTTTTTACAAGTACATTAGTCTTATTATTTTGTGTCATTGTTTTTTTACAAGTGATGACCATCTGTCTCGCACCTGGTGTCATGCTGTATGTAATTCCCTTGTCTTGGCACGAAAAAGCAAAAGAATTAATTACCATAGTAACCAGTAAAGTTCAAAAGATCCAACATTCAGGTAATCATAACATTTTTTAAGCCATGTGCATCAACTGAAAATTTATACTTATGTTTTATTTGTAAATGTTTTAAGCAAAAAAAAAGGAGGGGGAGGTATCAATGAAACTGATAATATACTTTTTGAACTTTCACTAACAAGACTATTAAGAATGTATATTGTATTGGTGTATTTCTCATTAGATTTAAGACTTCCAATGACACAGATCTCTACATGAATATGTGAGTGTATGTATATACATCCACAAGTATCTGTTACTGACAGCTACCTAATTAAGACTTTTATCAGTTCGCATGTGTTTATTCTGGGCTACCAATCCTTAATAAGTTTCAACAAATGTGAAACGGGTACACAATGGTGATATGAGCACACACAGAAATGAAATTGTTTTCTCTGATTTAATCAAATAAATGTATAGTTGAAAGATCAAATTATCCAAAGGCTTCTTTGCTGCTAAATGTGATCAGTTTCCTCTTGTACTTAACATGTTTTAAGTTAATGCTTAAGGTCATGTACAATTTAAAGTCTTTTTTTTTTTGTTCTCTCCTTTGTTGTGAATTTTTTCTGATTCTTAGGTACTAGCTTTGGCTTTAGATCAAGATGACACTAAAGGTCAGGCAATGCACGTGATATAAAACCTGTTTTTTCCTATACTTATCATCAAGTAAGTGGAATAAATATGTTAAAATGTCAAAGAGGGCAAATTTCAGAGAAATTAATGTCACGTTTGTGCATTTTTTTGTTGCAAAATAAGGTACAGTTTTAGATCAACCTTTATAAAAGTGACAAAAAACCCAGTAATCATGCAAGATCTAACTTGTTCTGATAAAAACACATTATGCTCATGTGTGCGGTTATGTCATTGGTTATCAATTGTAGTGTTTATTAGCCAAAGCATTGTGTTATCTGAAAGCGGAGATATTCTTAAGATATGTATCCGAAGGATAGACATCAACGTAAGTTTAAATATGTTTAGACCAGTGGAGATGGGCACTTTTGTCACCAATTTGTGATTGTAGAAGAGATATCAAATGGCTTGGTTTGTCTTTAGCTATGTTCACTCTTCTCAGTTAAGCCAGTACATTTGATAGAGATTTATTTAATGTTGGGTTTATAATTTAAATCATGTGAATAGTGTTTTCTTAAAGAAGACATGGAAGTGGATGACATTAATTATGGTTGGTTGATTACCTAGGGCTGGGATGACTTAGTGGTTTCTGCTTGGCTGTGGATTTCAAGGTCCAAGGTTTGAGCTGTGATATGGCACTGAACATGTTTTGTACATTTAATTATGGAATTGTTATAACCATGGCAGTCAGTCCTGCTATCCTGTTAAGATTAGCCCTGTCGGTGACAGATGTCAGCAGTTCTAATCTAGAGGTAGCTATGGCCTAACTTTGGGGGTCAGTCACCTTTCCGTTCTAACCCACTCATCACATAAGGTAGAAAATACTAAGTATTAAAACAAGTAATTGTATCAATAATTGGAATTACATTGATAAAAAAACTTTCTTTGACACTTTCAAAAATTTTTCAGAATGAAAGCCAAGACTCCACACGAGTTAAGTATTTTCAGAAGACATGTTTTATCACTGATTTGATATATTGCTTAATCAGTATTGATATTTTTTATATTTAAGACATTAATTTTTACGTGCTGGTGAGGTAATTTTGTGAAAATAAAAGAACATTAAATGCCTTGTAAATGAGGACGTATAGAAAATTACTGAGGAATTTACTTTAATTAGCATTTACGTAATTTTTGTTTTAACAGTTACTTATCTGTCTTCTCCACCAGGTTATTCAGTATGATTAACGTGAATCTGTTATGATAAATCCTAATTTTTGATCTGAAAGCTTGAATTTCAAGAAGTAGTGGAAGCAATCTTGACATTGAGAATCTGCCGAATTGTGATTCCCTAAATATTATATCATATTTGTAATTATAGTTTGACAATACAATCAAACTAAACATATAAATATATTTATTATGCATTTAAGTCATCATTAGATGATAAAAAAAAAGATCACAATTTACAAATATTATATGTAATTTGTAATGTTAATTTTTCTGATTTTAAGGTTTCTCCACATTCAGCCTTTGTTTATTACCAGCCTAAAATTAACATAATAGAAAAATAGAATGTGTTTTCTTTCATAAAAGCCAAGTACATTGAAAAAATTTTAAAGTATGCAAAAATTCTAGAATATTATCTAAACATGAGTTTATTCAAAATACTGGAAGATGTAAGTTTTCCCTTTGAAGGAGCCAAAGGTTGACTCCCATGGTCTTAAAAAACAGTGGAAATGAATGAAAACTTCATTGTATCCAATCACATGGGACAATGAAGGTTGTTAAACTCCATAACGAATGAAGGCCACCTACCTGCATCATCTTTAATGAGAAAATACTACCAGAAATAATATGTATATAAATTCTGCTGTTTTAATGTGAGTGGGAACAAACTTAAATATTGTATTAAAAGGATAATAATGATAATATGGATGTAAATAAAACAAAAAAAAGTCCAGATTTCTGGTGAATTAAATATAATGTACTTGTATTTTCTTCTGTTTGTAGCTGAGATAGGTGATGAGTCTGTTTCGAGGACAGTAGACACCGACAGTGACATGGAAGATTCTCTACCACAGACTTCAGAGGAAAGTCTCACTAAAGAATTAAGCTTCACAGGAGATATAGATTCAGTTGATGGTAAAAAAATGCATGGATCTCGGACAGGGGCGGACACATTACCCTTGCCTTGTGATTCACTTACAGGGTCACTAATTTCAGAAGGTACGTTATAGAAAAAGTTATGTAGTAATACATCTTGATTATTTTGTCATTATCAGTTTTATTTAAATTTTCAGATCCATTATTTTTTGTTCTTGGGAAAATAAATAAGTGGCATGTATTTCTGTTTTGTATTATGTGATGATTTAAATTAGTTGCCATTATAAAGAAATGATACTGTAGTCATACAATCCCTCAATGGGACAGCAATAAGTCTATGGACTTACAACACTAAAATTCAGTGTTTGATTCCCTGCAGTGGACACAGCAGATAGTCCATTGTGGCTTTGCTCTAAAAAACAACAAACAAACAAGAAATCATAAATTCTTTACAAGCAAAAGGTAAAGGATATACATCGGACAGGGAAGAAGGAATTACGTCTTTTTGAATTATGATAAACTCCTACGTAAGAAAGTCATGTCGTTATATTCTTTTAGGGTTTGCAGGTGACTTATGTATTAACTTCTTCGGGTTTAAATCTCGAGTTTATTAAACCGTACAAGTGGAGCTAAACCTACCTCGTGTATCTCATTAAGAAAAATTACTTCCATTTTGTAACTGACCACTAACGTCTACTTAATCATTAAACATCTAAAGTCTGATTCTAATTCTTACTCAAAGTTGTAACTTTTAATAATTTTGACAGTTTCAGTTATAAGTCATGTTTAAAAAGTTGTAAAGTGTAGAACTTGCTACACATCATTACAAAAATATAATCAACAATATTTGAAATACAAAACTTGCTTCACATAATTACAAAAATATAATCAACAATATTTGAAATACAAAACTTGCTTCACATAATTACAAAAATATAACCAACAATATTTGAAATACAAAACTTGCTACACATAATTACAAAAATATAACCAACAATATTTGAAATACAAACCAAAATAAAGTTAATCACTTTCACAGAATAATACTCTGTACAATATAAAATTATAATAGACAATAATTGAAAGAACCTGTTTTATACTAAGTAGGATTTTAAGAATCTCTTCTGACCCCAAGCTAACCATATTGAGGGAAGAGGTAAAAATGTTGATATTCAGCAACTTGTGAAAATTAAATGTGTAGTGGTTCTAATTATTGTTGAAAATAAAAAAGAAACCATTCCTTTCATTGGAGTTATTTGTATTTTGCACCAGCCATGTAAAAAAACAATTGATTTGTATGAGTTTTAGTGTTAATGATATCTATGGAGATTGGTCATACCGTTAAGCCTTATCATCCGTACATACTGTTTTGATATTTCACAGATGCTGGCAGTGCTTTTTCTATAGAGCAAAATATTGTATTGAATGAGTTTTTCTAACTTATTCAAAATAATACCTTAACATAAAACATGATTTATTGCCCTTTCAGTAGTGTTAACATTTAACATACTATATTAGGTATTCTTTTCGTAGCTTCCGAGAAACATTATTGTGTGGTAGTTGTTCAGAAATTGCCTAAAAATTAAATTAACGATTATATATATAACTATTTTTAAATGTCCTGGAAGATTTATTCATTCTACTGTATGACAAATAAGACAGGTGTAAAAAGTATATCTTGTGTGTGGAGTCAATTAAAATTATTCATTCGAATAACTATTATAATACTTAAAGATTCAATTTTTTTTTAATGGAGAAGAAATTAGAACATTTGATAGACACATGACTTTCATATCTTTAATGTTGTTTTCTGATTTTGTTTGAATGATATTCTTCATTAACTATTTACAGAAGTATTAATTTTCTAACATTCACTGCCAGAGGCTCCTGTGTGTCACCCCTTTATAGCACTACAATGTGAGTTTAAAATTTTGTACCACCATGAAGATAGGGTTACCCTTTCAAACTGTACCAAGAATAAACATGGCATTGGGAGGTATCTATAAACATGACACTTTTGGACATTTGTTTTGTATACTCAATTGTATAGGGTTTTTGAATTTTACTTTAGAAGAAGACACTTCCCTATACCATGGCCTGGATTCTTTTCCTGATGTTCAAGAAGAAAGTGGAGATGAATTACAAGCAAATTTAGCTGTTGAACCTCAGAAAAACAATACAACCACCTCTGCAGGAAATAATGGAAACACAATTCATTTTCACCCCTCTTATTTTAAAGAAGAAAGCTCAGAATCAGAGAATGAAGAGGAAGTTTTTTTTAACGAAGAGCTTGCTTTTTCTGGCTCCATGGAATCTAGTGAAAACTTGCCTGAGGAGCTGGCAGTCAGCTCCATCTCAGACTCTAATAAAAGTTCACAGCTTACTGAGTGTGAACTTGAAGCCAGTATTCAAGAAGAAATCTCCAGCGAATTGAATTTCAGTCACCAACGCAATAGTGATTCATCCACACCGCATTTAGATGCACCACTCCTGCAGAGAGAGCAGTCACAGTCCAGCGATATTGATATTAATGAATATGAAATTGTTTCTGAATCAGAAATTGGCTCTTGATCAAGATATAAGCATTTCTTGGAATTCTACTTACTTATGAGTGTCTTGTTTAAAAATAAATAAATTAAAATTGTAGCATAATGGAATTATTTCCTTTTAGGCTTATTTGGATTTGCCCACTCTCATGGTGATAAATGTTATTTGGTATTTTGTCAAATGATGATAATGTTTAGGTAAATATTTAACTTGTGTGTAAATGTTTTACCTTTTATTGAGTGCAAGACATATATAGTATGTCTTTCACTATAGAACCGTATCATTGTAAAATTACCCTAATAGTATATTTTCCAGTTTTGATCTTGCCTCTAGTTTTAAAATGTCTCTGGAGTTGTTTTAATTAATTTAAAGTTTATAATATATAGTTTTCATGTTTTATTGTTAATTATATTTATGTTGTTTCTGAGGAACTCTTAATGAATTTAAGACTCGTACGTCAATTTGCACGTAGATGAACTATGTATTTCTCAAATTTGGACATCACTGAAGAAAACTTCTTTTAAGATTGCACTATTGTTTTTCTAATGGCAGCCATTTTGTTTTACATACAGATTGTAAATTTCAAAATAAAATTTCAATCTTGTTTTTCTGTGTTTTGTATATTTCTTTATATTTTTTCACAGCATAAATCTTCATAATGCTTGTAAAAAAATTTCTAAGTGTTGGAAAATCTTACAGCTATAGTACAAAACAATTACAGGAATGGTAGCTTAAATATTATGAAAACTGGTTTTTAATTAAGACAATGTTAGTTGGCAATATGCTGATCAAAAAATTATTCTAATTAACCTATTTAAATACAGCAAAAAAGACTTCATTGCACAATATCTACACACCATGTCAAGCATTTGTACGATGGCCTCAATGATAGAATAAATATATTTTTAAAAATCTTTATCCATTCACCAATAGTACAATTATCTACACTATTTGTTGTTCTATTAATTCTGAGCATGTCACATTGATTTTTCTTTGGTAATTATACTTTTTTCAGTGATTTAGTGTTATGGTAGATATATCTGACACTATAGTCCACTATTTAGTAGAAATGAAGAAGCATTTTGATTCAAGTTAAACACTCATAATCTATAGGTTATTGTACGTACAGGTTCAAATCCCGTCACCGAACACACTTGAACTTTCGGTCATGGAGGCAGGTGTATAATGTGAGAGCCAATTTCACTTGTTGGTGAAAAGAGTAGCCCAAGCATCGACAATTGGTGGTGATGAGTAGTTACTTTCCTTCCAGTGGATCAATTTTAAGTTATGGATAGCTAATGTAGATAGCCCTTGAGTAGCTTTGCGAGATTTTCGGCAAAAATACTTAATAAATTGTTATGCAAATTTTTCTTCAATAGAGGTTATCCAGTACACAAACACACACAACTAAGGATAATGCTTTTCTCTTCTGTATTACTATAGCCTAAAACGAAATCCATCACCATATTGTTTGTTTTACGATTCAACTATTCCAATTTTTTTTTAAATATTAAATCAATACATTGATTCTTTTGTGCACCATTATGTTCTTAAATATTCAGTATTTTCATAAAATAAGCTAAGGAATAAAAAGTGTTTTTTGTATTACATAATAGTAAAGTCCTTTCAATTTCTCAGCAAGAGAGTGTGCTCTTCATTCACCCTTCATTAAAATTATTTTATATAAATAAAAATGTATTATAATTGTTATTTAAAGTGAATATAATAAAAAGGACATGAAGCCCTGTTGGACATTCTCTATATGTTTCCATAGTGGTCTACATCGTCATCACTGCAGAATAACTAGAAATCCACCAAAAACTATATCAAGAAGCAGTTGCCTGAATTTCTCTGATGTAGACCAACTCAGATTCACAAGAAACAGACTGGACACAAGTTTTTACCAATCTTTATATAGACTAACACAAAGTTCAAACGCACACAAGTGTGCTTTCACTAGAGATAGATCATACTCGGTTTCAGGCCATTTCTAGTTATTCTGTGACGAAAAATCATTAAATCTGAGAATATTCTAATGATCATACTCTCTCTATCAAAAGCAAGTTCTCATGTCATAAATATAATCAATTTTAAAATACTAATAACTTGTAAAGTTCTTCATGAAATATTCCCATTTAACATTTTCCAAGCACAATGTCAAAAAGATACTAAATTGATAACATGAATTGCAGTTTAAGACTTCAGAAACCAGCAAATACTGACTGTGGAATGTATAATTTTACAAGAATTGGTACAAATGGGGTGTTCAAGAAGCAGTTAGTTAACTAAGTTTGGTGTCGGATACTTCGCACATCCCGTTGCTATCGGTATGCATGTACATACAACAAATTATGACCCTGCTGGAATTCCATTATGTCCTACACCAAGACAATTGGTTTATACATTTTCAGGTCTTGAAATACTAAGTATATATATGTATTTGTTTATGATAAGACTTCGATATGCAGAGAACATTCCAGAATATGCTGTATTGCATGTACCATTTCTAGGTGATGGATCTTGGCATGAGTTTCTTTCGGAAGATTTCACACTTAATTCCTCAAATCAAATTACTTTCACCTGCCTTGTGGAAGATCATGCCCAAAAACAAATCAACAGTAATGAGACAAGACTGGGCCATTACAAACCTGTTCTGTGTATTAGCAACATGTAACATTCTCAAATCAGAAGAAACTCACATTTAAACTCATGACAAAGGAAATAATCCTCAAGTCTACTGAGGAAAGCATTTTGGCAACAACCAAGATATGGGAATCATCTGCAATGAAGAAATATGTTGAGGAATGGGTATGTGGAGATACCAATCACTTTGATAAAATGACTAAATGAAAGATGTTTTGATGGAACTCCTCAACCAAGAAATCAAACTGCAAGCCAAATCTGATGTTCTGACACTTCCAGTAACTACGGTTCACATGTAAAGATAACCCATTATTGCATTCTCATCCTACAAAGTAATCCATGAAGAGGTAATGTTGGAAAATACCAGTTTTGGCTACCAACCATACACTGATTAAAACAAATGACTGGTTCATCTGAGGGTCAAGTGGTCACAGTTCTATAAAACCTTCAAGCACGAGCACTAATGATTAGCTCAGTGACTCTTCTACAGAAGAATACTGTCAGCACACATCAAATTTAAACTAAATATTAAT
>NW_013667997.1:17024-22641 GCF_000517525.1 Limulus polyphemus | reverse complement strand
TTACTTTTTTTTTTTTAGATGTGTTGGTTCTTTACTCCTTTGACTAATGTACTGAAGGCTTTTAAATAAACTTGTCTTTCATACAACTGAGATATTTTGCAGAGTTAAAAATTATTATAAAGCATTGAGCACTTGTATAAAGGTTGACAGAAAGGTACTTCATTAACACAAACACGTGGTAGTGATTGTATTAAGTAGTACCATTAACACTGACATTTTCCAGGTGTTGGAGAGTGATGCTTATAAGATTTGACAAAATAACCTGTAAATTTTGAATAATATAGGAAAGTAACTCGTTTTCAAAACCAGTTGCGTTTGATGGTGAAACATAAATTACTTCTGTTAAGCCTAAAATTCTTAATGCTATTCATTTTAGACAGAACATATACTCTTTACTTCATGTTTTTATTCTAAATAACTGAGCATTTTTTCTTGTGTTGCAGATTTGAGTACATTTGAAAGGAAAGTGTTTTCCCGATCTGTAATTCTGTTTCCCAACCCACGTAAATGATACTGATCATTAATATCACCACGTGATAGGCTATGTTTACACTTAAGATACGGGTAACTATACTATTTAGAGTTAAAGTTTGAAAATACTCAATTTTAAGAACTTAAGATGTTTTGAGTGGTAAATATTCATGAAAACTGAAAATGTGTATATATTTCCCCATAGACTCAATGAACCTCCATACCAATTTTGGTGAAGATCCATTCACACCCTGCAAAGTAGTTACACATACATAAAACAGACAGTACTGTTATATTTATATAGATTCCACAGTTTACAGACACTCTCAAGCTTCATTGAATAAAAGGCAATGATCACCTATTGTGCCAGTAACCTGAACCTAATGATTAAGTATGCTTCAACAAGAGGTTCGTGCCAAGCAAAGGATTTAATTTACACAAAACTGTGTCGGTGTAGATATGCAAATGTGCCAAAACAGAAATGGCTGGCCATCCAGAACTTGACTGACAGGATATAATTAAAAATATCCAAGGATGTCTGTAATGACTTCTTGTGAAGTTCTGTTAAGTTCATATAAGCTTAACTCCCATGTCCTGGATATCTAAAGCCATTTTCCCTCACACTCAGTGTTATTATTAATATTACATAACTCGTTAGATTTAACTGTAACTTTTAATTTTATAATTTATTTGAAAATTTCAACATTCAAAGCATGACAACACAGCTTCTTCGTATTCAATTATAAATCTTTAAGCCTACAATAATATTTTATACCTACGTCACAATACTTAATAATATAAAAAGGTAAGGGTGATGTAAAATGTATATACTTCGTTGAACTACTAGTTGTGACAAACTTTAAGCTTCTACATGTACTGTAGTTTAGGATTTATACTCTTCAAGATAACCAATTCAATACGATAGAAATCACCTAGATATTAAATCTGTAAGCCAAAATAAGGGTATCAAATATCTACGCATTGGACAAAGTTAAAACAGTTAAATATGAAAAATTCCTCAAACCCACAAATGAGTGTAGTTTGTAAAGTTCCATGTGCACATCAACAACTTGATACTTTTAATCCTGGGTGAAGCTAATGGAGTATAGCCCTGGAATCATGTAACTAGGATCTTTATAAGTTAATACATATATATATCAAAATGACCACCACTGGTGCCTAGGAAACAATGGTTCTGTATTTCCTGAAAATTACTGCTCAAAAATGCACATGGATTCCAGAACCTACAGGCTAATACTTTATTATCTTGTAATATTACACTTTACAATAAGTTTTTCAAATTAAACTGTGCTTCATGTCTCTATCTCTGTGATTTTCAATAAGTGTATGTAAATTATTTCGAGCCATTTTTGATGATGGTACAATCCATTTTCCCTATAAAATTGACACTTATTCAATATGTAAATTAATATTTTCACCACTAACATAAGACATATCTTGATGACAGAAATAAATTACCACCAACTTAAGGATCTTTAGCTATTGCATCTCACCCATTTTTCTATTTTGTTCGACTATAATTAACTTTTGAAAGTTGCTGTGTGAGAAAAGTATAATATATTTTTTAATATGGAAGTTTTTGTACAAGAATGCTTATGAAAGAAACTTGTTTAGATTAACAGGTCATACTGTGATGTTAGAACTTTTTCAAGAAATAAAAAAAATCTACGATGTGGGATTTAAAACCTATTACTCAACTTATTTCAGCACATGCTTTATTTAAGGTATTGTTTATTTGAGTTCTGAAAGTCTCATTAATTTATAGAGATGGAACTCTGGCAGGACTTTTTGCTTATGCTGACCAGCCTGTAAAGCTAAGAATCCATTTTGTTTAGGAAATTCCAAATTAAGATTTTATATCTTAAAACTGTTCTTAAATTTTAACTAACAGAAGGGTGTTTATTTTTGTTGAATTTTGTATAAAGCTACACAAGAGCTATCTGCACTAGCCATCCATAATTTTAAGTGATAAACTAGAAGGAAGGCAGCTAGTCAACACCGCTAACCATCGACTATCTTTTACCAACAAATAGTGGTATTCATCCTCACATTATAAAGTCCCTACAGATAGTGAGTCAAGCATCCCAATCACCAAGCTCCTGTTAACAGAGAAAACATTGTGGATTCTTCGATGCAGTCCATATATCTTTAATCAATCATAGCATTTATTGGAACTAAAATTAAAAGTTTTGACATCTCTCCCCAATTTACCAGTTATGGATGATGATTACAAATATTTTTATCACTTATGATATGGCTTCAAAGTAGTATCTAATATGTTACATCAGTGTTTATTATTACGATCAAAAGCACAACTCTGTTAAAGCAGCTTACAAAAAATTTCAAAAAAGGGGCAAGATTACAATTCAATCGCCAAGCTTTACATTCTCCGAGCAACTGCAATCTTGAGCATAAAGCCTACAGTAAATATTAAGATTATATTTAAACAATTTCCAGTGAAATATCAAAACAGCATACAGGCTATTTTTTTTCAAATGAACATCTGAAATCCCAGATTTAAAACTCATTCTTTAAACCTTTTTCAGCTACACATATCAAACATCACAGTTGCTTATTTCAGTAACACAAGTAATTCTTCTCAACTGTTCATTTGAGGATAGTGTGTGTAAAAGATAATCACTTTCACAAACAGGTCCAGAGTTTAAAAAGTTTTTATTTTTTTAAAATGAATAAATGTTCCAACAAATGGTTACTGTTCTTTCATTTCTCTAAGTCGTCTCACAGCACTTCGAACTGTTGCCGCTGCTGTTGTGCTGTAATAAACGAAGAAACTCATTAAGCACAAATTAAACTTTAACTATAGGATATGACAAATTTTTGTAACATTGTCTTAGGTCCTTTCTAATTGTGTAAATCAAACAAACTATCCTAAAATATGTGAAATTCATCCATTTTTCAAAATTGTAATGAAATTAAATTTTTAGAAATTAGTAAAACTTACATATTTTCATTTTTCTTAAGAAAACAAACACTTAAACAACAAAGTTAATCTGAAGCATTCATTTTTTAAATATATTTTACCTGAAAGTTGGGACACTACAATTACTTCATACTTTAAGTTATTCAGCATCAGTTACAGAGATCACTATCCACTTTTATTTAGTTCTTGTTACAGTTAGAAATATACATTAATTTCTGTACATAACTCACTTTTCCATATCTGTCTTATTACACTGTTAAGACATTTTTAAGTTCACGGACTAATAAGTGTTATAACGATACGAGTTTCTGGTTGATAGAATTAATACTAAGTGCTTTCCAACAAATAATTAACAGATAAATAAAATATAGGAACTAATTGCATCGAAGTGTAGAAACAGAAAACATGGTCTCTTTTGGATTTTCTCATGCCCCAACATTTCTTTTCCAAGAGCTTTTATCTCCTTTGCTGGAGCCTTTCATTGAGATATGTCTACATGTTTATTCCAGCCTTTGTGTAAAATGTTGTGATATAAACAAAATCACCAGTTATTGGCCTTAAGTCGAGCAACTTAACCACAATTATATCTTCAACTGACTCAACGAATAAGGAATTTAATGTCTGACAACACAAGAATGGTCCATTTTTAACATTATTTTTTGGACAAGCCCTTGTTTCTGGGTGAAAGTGCAGTGAAACTTGGTTGTTATGCACATAGCTAGACAATGGGCTATCTGTGCTGTGCCCACCACAAGTCTGAAACCAGGTTTTGAGCATTACAAGCCTTAAGACTTACCGCTGAGCCACTGGGAGGCAGGAGTGACAACAATATATGCAGATGTACTGGAATCACTGGACCAAATTTTTTCAATGATAACAAAACCGAGAAACATTTAATAAATTTCACTTTTTAACAGAGCTTACCTGTAAACGTACGCTCCTCCTGCAACTGTTTTCTGACATGCTCGGCACTTCCAAATCCCAACACAAGTTCGTCGCATTGTTTCCTGTCATAAAATAACCAATGATCAGTATGCATAAATCTAAAATGATACACTTTATCACCAATTAGGATCAGTGATGAAACTGACAGCAGACACTGTAGTTAATACGTTGGTTTAAAATAACGGGCAGCATTCAGCAAGTTAACCATCAAAGCTGCAAAATGCAAGTTTCCGATCAATAAATTTCCAGGTAGAAAACAAACTGAAATGTTTTAGTGAAATCACCAAAAGCTGAAATTCTCAGTTATGTATGATAATTATGCATACTATTTACTCCACACCTTTATTTTGGATCATTTCCTTGATCTATTGGTCCGACTTTAACACGGTCAAAAAGAAACCATTTTATAATTTTTCACTTTACATTTCCACGAACATAGTGCTGTCCTTATAAAGAAACTAATTATGTTCAAGTTTTCCATATTTAAACTACAGTTACTTATATAGCTTATATTTTTATAAAGTTGTAGTGTTATAATTAAAACACTTACAAAACAAATTAGAAATGATTTCTTTAAAAAAGAATCAATCGGTAGTGGTTTTTATGGGCATTTTTGCAGTTTTTACCACTACCTTACCTCCTATGGATGGATCTTCACCCAATTTTGTATGGAGGTTCATTGGGTCCATGGAGAGATAGATACAAATTTTCAGTTTTGTGGTTTTTATGGGCATTTTTGCAGTTTTTACCACTACCTTACCTCCTATGGATGGATCTTCACCCAATTTTGTATGGAGGTTCATTGGGTCCATGGAGAGATAGATACAAATTTTCAGTTTTGTATTTTGCATTACTACTTTGCCCCCTGATGATGGATCTTCATCAAATCTGGCATGAAGGTTTGTTAGGTTCATGGAGAGATAGATACAAATTTTCAGTTTTGTATTTTGCATTACTGTACTACTTTGCCCCTTGATGATGGATCTTCATCAAATCTGGCATGAAGGTTTGTTAGGTCCATGGAGAGATAGATACAAATTTTCAGTTTTGTATTTTGCATTACTGTACTACTTTGCCCCTTGATGATGGATCTTCATCAAATCTGGCATGAAGGTTTGTTAGGTTCATGGAGAGATAGATACAAATTTTCAGTTTTGTATTTTGCATTACTGTACTACTTTGCCCCTTGATGATGGATCTTCATCAAATCTGGCATGAAGGTTTGTTAGGTTCATGGAG
>NW_013667997.1:11934-16257 GCF_000517525.1 Limulus polyphemus | reverse complement strand
TGTGTGTATGTACCTAATAGCTTCTTAAGCTACTTTTGTAAGCCATTTTAACATCAGACTCAATTAGATTTAAGCTTAATGTACCATAACATTTATTACTATAAATATTTCACTACTGAAATTATTTTACTATTGTGAAATTATTACAAAATTCTAAATAAAAAAGTTTATTTAAGCAGTATTGCATTAGAAAAAAAATTGCTAAAGAATTATGTTGATCGTCATAGTTCACTAGTAAATCATAATCTCTTGGCTTTAGTGAAATACAAGTTATTTTAAGTTGTTTGTATTGCTTTATTTACAATGTACTGTTACTGACTTCAATAACACATCTTACATTAATCGAATGTGCAAGGTGACGATTCATTGGACCGACTCTGTACTGGAAAAGTAATACTGTCTGCAATTCCAAACTTATGTGGTGTATCATCTGTGAAATGATGAAGTCAGTCTGACTCAGACTCTGACAAGTTGATGTTCATATCAAGAATAAGAATACTTTTGCCCACTGTACAGTTTGTAAATTGAATTTTCATAACCTCTATAGCCTCCTCATTGCATATCTTGTTTTTGTTTTCAGTATATTTGTATATTGTATCTAGTATTTTCTCTATTTTAACATGAACTGTTGCAAAACAAACTGATGAAGCTGATAAATTCATGTGTTGAACGTCACTCTGTATAAAATCAGGACACGTACATGGGTTAATTAATCGTATTTCTAGCTACTAGTAGTCCCCTTCACTTCCATTGTTAGTATTACTTTTAAAGGATAACCCAGTATTTATCAATTTTAACACACACACACAGAAAAACAACTATTAATTTTGGTGGAAAGAACTTTAAATTTTTTAATTGATGAGTATTTTTTTTACCTCATTTAGATTATTTCAACAATGTGCCTAAGTATGCTTAATAAATATAACAGAAGAAATACAAAGTCCTAGTGGAGTGTGGTATTCCAATATAATAATAACTTCCGATCAGAGTCAAACTAAAAATCAACCTATGTGTTTGAATATCAAGTACATGGAAGCTACAAATTACAACAAAATATGCAATACTTATGTGTAACATACGAAACACAGAGAACATCATCTTATAACAGTCTTAATAATTTCACTTACCTTTCCACAAAATGTACATGTGTACTTGGAATGCTGTGTTATTTCAATTTTTTTCACCATTTTCCGAAGAGAGGCACCATAACGGGTTCCATACTTTCCCACAACGCCAACCTTTTTTGTCCTTTTGGCCTGAGGACAAACATTCATATCGACACTTAATGCTCATTTTTACAAACTTGTATTAAGCTAACAAATCGTCTATATAAAAGCAACAAAATAATTTAAGGATATTTAACAAATCATGGATGCAATTCAATTTTCCGAAAGAAAAAAAATGTATGTAATTACACCAAGTTCTGCCCTTGGTAAGCACTGATGCAGTTAACTGGTGTTTTTATTTATAGTTAAAATGTTTTAGTCTCAAGCCCACTACCCACTAATACTGGCAAATCATGACCCTGAAAATCTGTCCTAATGGTAAAAATCTTTCAAACACATACATATATATATACATTCTACTTTATTAATTAAAAACATAATTATAATACCTGCATTTCATTTAATATATTTGTAAACAATGTGTACATGATATATATATATTGAAACATCTCTATACTTTAGAACTTTTAAACTGAAATAGATTCAATTAAACACATTTCTCTTGTAAGTTAAACATATGCTTAGCACAAAAACTCTGCAAAAGTATATCAAAACAGTTCATACTTTGGGCAGTTAAGTTTTCCAAAAGCATATTTCATTCTTTTCACTTGAGGCTTTAGTTGCTGTTGATACAGCTTTTAGAATATTAGAGCATCAAAATTTTAATATTTTAATTATATTCTTAAGCATAAATTATATACTGATTCATGTATAGCTCACAAAAAGGTTAAATCTGATAGTATGTTTGTACCTCTACATGGGTCCTACTTCCGAGATCTTGACCTCAAAAACACTTTATTGTTCCCTTACAAAATACAATATCACACACTTGTAAACTACTCATTCTTTCTGCTACAACTCAATGTAATAAAATCTAAATTCTAATTACTACACAGTACACGGAAATCTTGCCTTACTAACCTTCTGACTTTTTTTTATTACTATTAAGTTACTTTTTATCTGGATGATAGAAAGGGTTTGGATTTGGTACACTATTATTTTCAAAATGCTTCTGATAAATACCATACAGTGCAGCTTAGAAAATCACTTTGTTAGAGACTGGGGAAAATAAGACGGGTTCGGTGAGAGAAACTCAGAAACTGATACTACAGCTCGGCGATTACAATAATATGCTAAGCAATTAATCACTGGGCTTATTGATCGATCATATTTAACTAATCGATTACTATCACATGAGACTTGGATAGTCGGAATAATTGAAAATAATAATAACGGGAAATGCTCCAATATTTTACTGAGTTTTAAGTTAACATCAAATTTAGGCCTAACCGTTATACTTATAGCCAAAAAAAAAGTAAAAGCTTAAAATTAGGTAACGTTTTAGTTTGATATTTTCAAAAGAAAACCTTACAGCTCAGAAATAAGAAAGTTTTCAATGCTACTATACTGTATATAACAGTTTACGAAAGAATTGAATGATATATTTACGTTTTACTTTTAGAACTTGTGTTACCAGGTCTGTGGTTTAAATATTATCAGTAATGATAACACTCAGTACCTGATCATAATAGTTCCTTTTTGGTACAGAACTTTAATAATCTATTAATTATGAACTTACTTAGAAAGCAGAGGTAACTGTTTGTTAATTTACGACAAATATAATGTTGGTTTTTAAGTTTTCAAATTAGATTAAATGCGATTTATACACTTACCATTTCAATTTACACGAGAAACCCTATCGTGCGGATGTGAAGAGAGAAAGATGGCAGTTCATTCATACGCAGCTAACTCGAATTCAATACACTTATGTGATAAAATATAACAGCTTTCTAAAAGACAAAAATGACTTCATAGCTATTAAACAGGGGTATATTGTATATGTTTTAATAGTTTTTAAAAGATTAAATAAAGTAAAAATAATGTTCGAAAATAGAGCTCAAGTTATCTCAGCTACTGAATCAATTCACTTATACATGACAGAGCAAATGTTCAAAATATTGGCAAATAAGTTTGTTCGGTGCTTGAAATTTCAGAATTTTTCTCTAGAATGCTTTATTTTTTTTTCTCATTTGTTAGTTTGATGTAAGCCCTCACAACTCTCAATACTAGGCAATATGTGGTGGTGAAATTGTGATCCTAATGACATCACAACTGAGGCAAAGGGAACTCTCTTTATTTTCCAGCAATAAAATATTTGCGAATTGTGTTACTTTAACTTTTGTTGTAGGCCTAGAACATATCCTTTGATCATCAAAGCGGACAAGAAAATGCGTGATCCATCGCTATTATCTTCCTATACCACCGTTTTATTTTTTATTGTTCTGTATTATTATTTGCATTCTACAATTTTTTCAAAAACTTTTATGAGAGCTAATATAGTAATAATCAAATGCATATGGAAACTCAACATTTTACACACTGGTGTTCATTACTAGACAGAAAAATATATATCTGAAATAAACCTGGTTCACTGTCGAAAAAATAATTTGGGGAGCGTTTGACTGATGTTTGTTACAAATAAAAAGTTATTCAGTAAGATAAGTAAATGTATCAAGCGATGAAAAGGGGAAAAATGCAAAAAACAAACAATTTCTCGTATACTAACATATTTAAATCAAGCACATTTAATTTAATTTCTGATAAACAATGCCCCGGAGGCTCAAACGTAAGTCTGTGGGCTTATAAAGATAAAAATTGGGTTTCGATGCCTGTGGTGGGAAGAGCACGTATAGCTCATTGTGTAGTTTGTGCTTAAATACAAAGTGATAAGTATGTCTCAGGAAGATGCAAAAAAAAGTGTATTTTGATACAACCACAAATTTGTTTGTTTTAAAGTTAAGCACAAAGCTACACAATGGGCTATCTGTGCTCTTCCCCCCACAGGTATCGAAACCCGGTTTCTAGCGTCGTAAGTGCACAGACATACCGCTGTGCCACTGGGGGGGGGGCTCAAAAATTTGATTTAAATTCATAGTTTGAATTTGTGAAAAGTTTTGCAAGTTATTTGAGGATACAAAAATATTGAATGATTAAAAATAATCTGATCAGCATTGCCTGATTTTGTAGTAAGTTTATGTTGACTGAAATTTTATATTTTCTTAATTAAACTGGATTTCACAGATTTCACTTGTTATGT
>NW_013667997.1:0-11451 GCF_000517525.1 Limulus polyphemus | reverse complement strand
TTAAGTAAATACTTGTGTCGCTTAAGTTTCGTCGGAACGAAGTTACGGAAAATTAAGTAACACACGGAGACGTAACACTATTTTAACTTACCTAATAAATATACCATTAACAAGAACCAATTTATTATGAAAAATATATTTCTTGTACTCAGATATTTAAACAAATATTCATATCTACAATTATATATAGGGGGAAGGTGTGGCTCAGTGGCTTGGATGGTTTCTAGTTGATGGGTGCCAGTTATTAGCTGTGAGTAACTTGCGATGGAGTAGCATCACGTCTAGGGAGAATGTGTTACTATTCTCATCCTCTTGTACCAATTAAGCTGAAGATCAGCTCGGATCCTTTGTACCATATGAGAAAGGGAGGAATTTGATCTTGACCTGCAATTATAAGTAGAGTTTATAATGTTACTTTATCATTCAAATTCTTTAAAGTTTTGTTTTTGGACAATGTTGTCTTGCTGCCTTCCCTCTAGTCTATCACTCCTAAATTAGGGGCGAATAGTGCAGATAACCCTCGTATAGCTTTGCATGAAATTCAACACAAACCAAACCCAATCGAGAGAACGTAATTCCAGCATTAGGTCCAGTTTTCTCATTATTGAAAGCCTTTTAATTAATACCTCACCAAAGTCACTTTCAAATCGTATGCTTTTTAATTAACTTTATTTCGAATTCACATAGAAATAAATCAATATTTAAATAATTTATTTGTACCATGTTCATCTTACTTCTAATTTAATCCTTCAAATTAAAAGGCGATGCAGTAAGTCAGCAGATCAGTTCGATAAACTTTATTTGTGATAGTGTTATGAATTTCAAGAATAGTTCATAGAGGACAGGCCGATCTGAGATGTTCATGAAAGCTTTAAAAGTGGCGCTAAAATACAAAAGCCTTAAGTTCTCTGTAAGCGAATACTTAGCGTTCTTTAAAATATTGCTGCTGAGTAACCAATATAAGTTTTCTAGTTTTAAACTTTGGTTTCATTTTTCATACAGTTGTTTTAAAAATGGGGTTACCGCTTGTTCGAAAGCAAACTTTGGTAACGACCTATGAAAAATTAGACTTTTATATACAAATAAGTAGTAGCCACTGTAATTTCCTTTTTGATTTTAGTGTTGAAAAAATGTCTAGAAAGATGTTATTTCGAAGCTTTTTATGGGTATGTGTATACATTATACTGTATTATATATATATCTTTAGGAATTGAATATAGTTTGTGATTTTTGATATACCCTTTCAATTACCGCAGTAAAAACAAAAATAACTTGTAATCACCGATCCAACAAAATTAGAATACACAGGATATTGACTCGACATGGCCAGGGGGCAAGGGGACGCTCGACTCGCAATCTGCGGGTAAGAATCCCCGTCCTACCAAACATGCTCGCCCTTTCAGCCGTGGGAGTGTAATACTGTAATGATCAATCCCACTATTCGTTGGTAAAAAGAGTAGCCCAATAGTTGGCGGTGGGTGGTGATGACTAGCTGCCTTCCCTCTAGTCTTTTACAGCTAAGTTAGGGATGGCTGGCGCAGATAGCCCTTATACAGCTTTGCGCGAAATTCAAAACAAACCAATCGCATAATATATTCTGCTATATTTATGCTTAATTAAGCCTAGCGCTTTCTTAAAGTAACCATTAGATAATAATACAAAATAACATCTCTCTAAAAACACGGGTGGAAAATTTTTGCTCAATAACTAAACGTTTTATAATCTTCACAGATTATTGTGAAACTTGTAATTTGTTTGCTTGACTGTCTCTTTTTTTTTAGCGCACCCATGACCTTCACATCTGGAGCGCAGTTTTTGCGGTAACGAGTCACGAACTTGTAACCGCTTGGCCATGCCGGTCCAGTTGTGGAAAGTTGTAATTCGTTTGTTTGACTATTAGTTTGTTTTGAAACTAAAAATGTTTAATTAAACCTTTTACGAGTGACCTAGTACTCTCAGTCTTTTTATTTTACGTTAACCCTACATTATTTGGAAATGTATAAAATGTAATACAACTGTAGTAGTGATGCTAACTCAGTACTAAATGAATTGCATGACAATTAAACATAATGTACATTTTATGAATAATATAACCTCAACAGCAGCAGGTTGTTCAGAGCGTTCTTCTTTTTCCAAATTAGAAGTCTTTTGAATTATTTACAGCGAGTGTCAAGCGAACGAATCACCTGTGAAGACTATAAAACCTCTAGCTGTCCATTAAAATTTTCTACCTGTTTTATCTAGATGCACTGTAGATACATGTAGAGATGTTATTAAGAATTAAATAGGCTCTTAACTCGGAAAAAAGAAGCTAGCCCAATAAACTGCTGCTAAGCCTGTATGAGTTATATAAAGTACTGTACATTTAAATCAGTACCGTATGGGAAAGTTCAACATTATGTCTACGCAAAACAGAATTAATGATTGTCCTTTTCCTTAATATCTTTTAAACGGTTAACGAGTCTGTGAAACATCAACTTATTCAAACAGTTTGTTTGTTTCGCGCAAAGCTACACGAGGGCTATCTCCGCTAGACGTACCTAATTTAGCAGTGTAAGACTAGAGGGAAGGCAGCTAGTCATCATTACCCACCACCAACTCTTGGGCTACTCTTTTACCAACGAATAGTGGAATTGACCGTAGTATTATAACGCCCCCACAGCTGAAAGAGCAAGCATGTTTGGTGTGATGGGTTTCGAACCCGCAGATTGCGAGTCGAGCGCCCTAACCACCTGGCCATGCTAGGCCTTATTATTCAAACAGTATGTTTGGAAAGATTAGCTACTCGTTTCTGATAGGATTGAACTAAATAAGTAGTTTGAGAACATAAACAGAATAAAATGGCTCGAGTTTGTTTGTTTACACGTTGAACGGCACAAATCAAATATGACAAGTATTATAAAGTTACAGCCGTTAATCAATCCGACTGAGAAACGTTTCCAGATATTTTCAAAGTTCATCTAGGCCCAGGAGTATCAATATTAGTGACATCTGTACGTTTAGAAGTGGACACAACGTGAATTAAGAGTGCATTATACTCAAGAAAAGCATCTCAATCAGGGTCTGAATACAGAAAGAGTGAATTAGAGATTAGTATTAGGCCTATTATAATTTTTAACACCGTATTCTACATCTAGTCCTTTAAGGATTTTCAAAAATTAGAAGAGTGTGAAAGAATAGTATTCCATCCATACTATGTAACCATTGCCGACGACACGTTTTGTTCAATCCAAGCTCATCAGGCTGGTTGGGACACAACAAACACAGCAGTAGTCGGAGCACTTTTTATGTAAGCCATTTGTTGCAACAACAATTATTATGGCGTAAGCGCCTTTTTTCGAACTTGAGTTACTTGACCCTCCCCTATTTTTATTTTTTTTGCAAGCGCTCTTGGTATTAGCCTATTATATTTTTAACACTGCATTCTATATCTAAGTCCTTTAGGAATTTTTCAAGAATTAGAAAAGTGTATAATAATAGTATTCTGACCAACCTATGTTTGCTGCATCCATTACCGACGATGCGTTTCGCTCAATCCAGAGCTCATCAAGCCGCTGGGACACAACAAACACAGTAGTGGTCGGAACATTATTTATGTAAGTCATTTGTTACAGAAACAATTGTTATGGTGTGAACGCCTTTATTAAGCTGGCGAAGTACAGTCATGATTAATTTACTTGTCATTAGATACATGTATTAGGTCTATTAAATTTGTTAACATTGCATTCTTTGTCTTTTCTATTACTTGAAAATCCCTAAGGGAATAGATGTAGGACGCATCCTTACTAGCTATAGAATTCCTCATAACCTGCATCATATTCAGTCTCTGAAAGAGGCAGATTGTAGTCAATGTGTTGATTTTGCGTTGCAGTTCTTGGTAAGACTGGAAGTCGATGACCAATGGTCTGCCAATGTCTTACCGACTGATGAAGCACAGTTTGAAAACTAATCCACATGTATCATTTCCTGCACGCCCACATAATGCTGACGTTACAATATGATGTAGATTCACAGCTAACTTTATTAATGGAATGTACTTATTTTGAAGAATCGTCAGCACATTGACTGAAAAAGTGCACAGTCAGTGTTGCACGATACCATCCAGTGCTGCAGCAATGAAATGGTTTCCGTGCATAATGGTATCCCTCTGTTTGGTGGTATCCAGGTGGACCATGTCTTGCAGGAGTACTCTCAGGACAGAATAATACCAGACCTAAAGGGTGAAGTGCAGTGTGGAAGCTGGAGGAAAACGTTTCGAAAATGTGGTCAGACATTAGGTCATAGTGGTGCTCCTGGTGGTAACATCTGACGACTGTGGCATTTGCATCTGAATGACACCTTCACACATCCCTATAAACTTTCATCTTCCTATACTATACCGTTTGTTTATATGACGTACTGAACTACGAAATTTTCTTTATAACCATCTTGTATACTCGTATATACTAGCAAATGTACCTGCGCCTGACGGCATTTATTTTATTGCCTACAGGGGGATGGCGGGACGGTGTGCATGTGCGTCATTCGCCATGCATGTCTACTGAATACAGATAATAAGCAAAGATAAACGTTACTTTCATTTAGCATTGGCTTTAAGAGGTAAGAATTGAAAAAAACTATGAAATTCGATGTCCGAGTTCGTATCCATTTAAAATCGATTCGATCTTTGGAAGTTCCAACCCGGTTCCCTTTACAAATTGTCATCGAAATTGGTTCAGTCAATTACTCATAGGGTTTTGTGACTTCACGATACCAGAAAGACGGACAATTCTTTTTAAATACACATATAAGCACACAAGAGTAAGCCTAATGATTGGTCAACTATTTAAAAATATATTTATTCTACTCAGTTAACTCCACCTCAAACGTTTCCCGAAATGTTTTAAATGAAGACTATGCTTCCTTAACCTTGGATTTAGCATTTGACCCTTCCCCTTTTCCGTGTCACACTATAATATTTAGCCATTGACATTTTACGATCGTCTTATTGGATCTCTTCTACTTCTAATGCTTAGCTTTTTCAAATGAAGACTTTTTTTCGTAAATAGAACAGACACACACACACATGTATGTATGTATTCTTTTCTCTCGTTGCTTTTTTTTCCTTTTGCAATCTACAATACTTCGAGGAAGGTTTACTTGGAAACATAAGTCTGTGCAATCAGACAAATTTCAGTTTTTTTTTTAGGACCCAAGATTATGATAGGAGACCACAGGTGCCCTATACAGCCCGTTATAATGTTAGAGATGATACAGCACCCTGAAGTAAACACTACAGTGAGAATGACAGGTGAAAGCAATGAAAACTTTCAACAGGAAGAGAATGTTAAACTAAATTTCCGAAGAAGAGAGAGAATGAAAAAGTGAATATTGTTTCCAAAGCCCGCAGCTCCGCGTTAAAGAAAGACACCTAGACAGAAATCAATTACCACATCCTAGCAACGTCGTTGCTGCGTGATACAGCTATTAACTATATTACCTCATCTACACCATGTATAAAATCGAAACTTCAGAACCATAGATTTATTTTTATTTCAAAAGAACGTTTCTAGTTGATATGAGAAACGTGTTATTTGGTTGATTCTACCATAGCTTTGTATTAGTATCCGTTTTTTCCCTCTTATAATCTAAGAAACCATTTATCGAGAAAAAAAATAATGAGATACAGAGAGGAATGAGAAAATATCCGTTTTATTTTCACTTTATTTCATTTCCCGCCGTTCTTATCATTTTGTCTAGCAATATACATATACCAGTCGAATCAAATTGTAACCACCGATTTCTTTTTTTTTTAATAATTAAACAAGAATTCCACGAATAATAAGTAATCAAGACGATTGATGTTGACGCTTCTAATTCTCTCTCTTCTGGAGTTCTTATTATTTTATATCTTCTTCAGTTTTTGGGGACAACTTAAAGTAAACAAAATTTTAAACATTCTCTGAATACACTTCTCAAAATATTTCTAACTTTTATTTTTCTTTACGGTCTACGGACTTACAACGCTAGAATCCGGGTTTCGATACCCGTGGTCGGCAGAGCATAAATAGCCCATTGTGTAGCTTAATTACAAACAAACAATCTTTATCTTCTTGTTGTTTAATTTTTAAGCCTGTTTTAATTCGTCAGAAGTACTGTAGATAGTGAAATAAACATATTAGGATAGCTATAAGAAAGAGAACCATCTAGTCACAAAACTCGCGTGGGAAACAATAGACTACATACCTAACCACCAGCCCAGCTGGGCTAATGGGAGCTAACATAAATCGAAACTATAGTTCTCAGATGTGCGTGGTATTTTTTTATTACTTACCTAATGAGACTTAAATTCTTTTACAATAAAACTTATTTCTAGAAAAACGAACGATTAAGTTGCTATGGAGAGCAGATCATTAGATTCGACTTTATTATTCGTTAGTCAGTCAATAATAATAATAAAAAATAATGATCAATTTTGAACAGATGAAAACATATAAGATGAGCAAAGATTACTCGTTAGTCTACTTTTTTTTATATAAATTTATTTTATTAATTATCCACTTCTATAAGTATATTCCAAGGAATTACCTTGATAAATATGTATACGTATGAATGTATTTTTCTATAAACTTTTACTTGTTTTAAAAGAAGAAAAGTACATTTGTATTTAAAACGTAATACATGTGTTACTGTGAATATGTATTAGTTAACTGATGCATCTATGTAAAAAAACAAATACAGAAATCTCTTATCTGTAATGATATTCATGGATTTTGTTAATTTGAAAAAATAACGCAGTTATATATATATATAAATCCCGATTTGGTACTACGCTTTGACAAGTATTAGGTTATCGGAACTGTAACAGTAATTTTTCATACAAGAAGCCCTCATACAAACTGTATTTTTCAGTTTAAATACACCTTAAAGATAAGATTTAAATCTTCAAAACTTTTGCCTACTTCAATTAGGCAAATCAATGAATTTTCTTCATAATGTATTTTAGTATACAGCCTTATTTTCACGTTTATTATATCTGGGTTTTGAGTTCTTCATCTTGAAACCAGTTTCAGATAGAAAAAAGTATTCCGCTTCTTTGTCCTTTTTGGGCGTGGCCTCATTGGTTAGTGTGCCAGACTGTGGAGGATCCGATGGTTTTGGTTATGTGACTGTTACCGAAAAATCGCATTCTGCCTTTAGGGATGTGAGGTTATTATAAGAGTGATGTTCAAGTTCAATTAAGAGTAGCTCAAGAGTTGACGGTAGGTGCTATTGACTAGTTTCCTTCTCTCTAGTCTATCGGTTCAAAATCATAAGACGGTTAGCGCAGAAATCCCTTGTGTTGCTTTGCGCGAACATCCAAAACAAAACACTTTGCCATTTTCTCATTAATTTACACCAGGTTTTGATTTGTGAATGCTCTCAAGTCAAAGAGCATCTCTTAGTTCATTTATAGTTTTATTTGGTAATCTAGGTACTTCAAGTCTATACTGCTACTACGAAATACCAGCGAAACACACGATGAAATTGGACTGTACACAGATAACAAAAGCAATGAAACTTATTAGGTTACAACAAACTCCGTTAGGTGTTATATATGTATTAACATAATCAAACCTTTCGTTTACTCTATTGATATTTTCTTAATAAAGCGAAAAAATATTTGATTTTTTAATTCGAGAAATATTCTTTCTTTTAGTATTTACGAGAGGCTAGGTTTAACATATTTTGCCGTCAAAAACATTGTATCAACATTCACACCTAGTGACTATATTTTATGTCCATCGATTGAATTAGGCTTAAGCGACATTTACGTCATTCTTACACTACACAAAACGATATCAAATAAGTAACTTATTTGGCATTATACATTAGTATAACGCCTATTATAATTTTTAACACTGTATTCTATATGTAGTACTTTAGGGATTGTCAAGAATTAGAATATGGTATAATAATCGTATTCTAAGCACACTACGTTCGACGTATCCGTTGCCGATGACGAGTTTCACTCATTTCAAATTTTATCACGACGGCTGAGACACAATAAACAGAACACTATTTACATAGGCCATTTGTTACAACACGTAGCTACGTCTATCGGTAAAGACAAATTATTTGGCAAATATTTACACCATGAAACAACAACATATATCTAAAAAATTATAGCAAGAAATAATTTACAAAATTTAAATTTGGCGTGTACACAACAATGCGTTTTTTTTTCTCTATCCAAACAAAAGTAAATGTCAAAAATGAACAATAAATATTTAAGAATAACGGATTAACAACATCCAAAATTTCTTTGCAATTTAACTCTATAATACTTTTGTCATAAAAACAGTCAAACATTCCCAAATAGAGTATAAGTATGATTATTTGTTTGTAACTAAGCACAAAGCTACACGATGGGCTATCTGTGCTCTGCCCACCACAGGTATCGAAACTCTGTTTCTAGCGTTGTAAATCTGCAGACATACCGCTGTGCCACTGGGGGACAGATATCAATGTAGTAAAGAAAGTTTACATTGGAGATATTATAATATTTATAAAAGATATACACAATCGAAAATAAATATCAAATAAACTAAAAGCTAAGTTACTCAGAAGTACAACAGCTATTTAACTTCGGAAGATACTGTTTGGTTAGGAAATTCCTTTGTACTTAATTCCATATCTGCACGGTCTCTTCTTAGAATCAAAAAGTCAAATAAAGACATTTGATGATTAATGGTTTGACTACGTATGCGTATGTATTTAAATAGCTGAGGTAGCAAAAAATGTAGTTTGGGTATTTGAGAGGCATGTCGATAAACAGTGTAGGGCTAAGTACTCTTCCTTGAGGGACACTGGCCTCCGGAGCTGAGGTATCATAGATAGAGATTGGTTTGGTTTGAATTTCGCACAAAACCACACGAAGGCTATCTGCGCTATCCGTCCCTAATTTAGTAGTGAAAGACTAGAGAGAGGAAAGCTAGTTATCACCACCCACCACCAACTCTTGGGCTACTCTTTTACCAACGAATAGTGGGATGGACCATAACATAATAACGCTCCACGGCTGAAAGGGCGGGCATGTTTGGTGGGACGTGGATCGAATCCGCGACTCTTAGATTGTGAGTCAAGCATCGCAACCACATGGCGTAGATAGAGATGATTGGTCAATTCTTAAACAAATTCTCACGTGTTTATGGATACGAATGAAAAAAAAGCAAAACACAAACATTAATTTACAGCCAAATATCGATTACTTTGACACACGCGAATATCTGTAATCGCTAAACTTTTCGATTTCTCATATTAATAAATGAAGTATATGCTGCATCTTGTAAGACAAGTAATCATCGTAAGTATATTAACGCCTTTCTTTCTACTGTGAGCTGAATGCCCGCCGAGAACAAAATCCATGAAATGACTTTACTCGGTATTGGCCTGCTAGTGATTGACACGGCAGTTAAGATCCTAACTTTACAGCACGTTCTCGTTTAGTATTTGGAATCTCGTGTCAACAAATCAGGGCTCAAAGTCTGACAGCAGGACAAAAGAAACGTGGGAAAATGGTCAGAGATAATCTTAAATCAGCCAAGTGCCAATCAAGAGTTGACAGCTATCCACTAAAAGATCTGTACTTTCATTACTCCAGGCCGAATTGAAGTCACTATTGGCTTTAAACCGTAAATGTGAAGGTATTAAACAATTCCTTAAATTCTTTAATGAACAAACAGATACTCAAATTTTTCTACCTATCTAATTCCTATGTGATTATTCTAAGTTTTTTTTTTAATACATCTATTTGTTAGAAAATTTCAAGCAGAATATATTTTATTAAATAGTAGATGACAATAAAAAGTTAAAAGTGCAAATGCAAACCCCTCCCTCTAACAAACATCACAACAAGACAAGGACGAGAATAGATTAAAAAAACAACAACAACGAAATGTAATTACAAGATACTCAAGATAGGTTTTTGAACAGCTATTCGAAAGATTCCTTTAGGTGGTTAGGGCGCTTGACTCGCAATCTGAGGGTCGCGGTTTCGAATCCCCGTCCCATCAAATGTGCTCGCCCTTTCAGCCGTCAATCCCACTATTCGTTGGTAAAAAGAATAGCCCAAGAGTTGGCTGTGGGTGGTGATGACTAGCTACCTTCCCTCCAGTCTGTCACTACTAAATTAGGGACGGCTAGCGCAGATAGCCTTCGTGTAGCTTTGCGCGAAATTCAAAACACACAAATCCTTTGGAAGGAATAGAAATTAGAGATGCTGTACATAAGTTATCATGTATAGATACGGAATTACATAAATCTTATATATATATTCCTACTGCTTTTGCATAAAACGGCCCCCCAGTACAACACTGGTAAAGTCTGTGGACTTAGAACGCTAAAAACCGGCTTTCGATACCCGTGGTGGACACTGCACAGGTAGCTTTGCACTTATCTACAAACAAACAATCATAAACACGTGATTGACACGTATTACTAAGATTAAACTGAAAGAAATGAGAATTTTTGAAAGTAAACTATCACAAAAATTAGAAATGCTTATCAGAAGTAATTGTGAGGGCCTGACAAGTAGTTACAAACTAGTACCACATTTACTGTTGAGATGAAACTGGAAAGATGAAAACAGGAAATAAAATTAAAATGCGAGTATTCTGAACTCACCCTCTCTCCGTTTTGGATCTCCCAGATATTTGAACCAAACAGGAAAGTATTCGTGCAGAACGTTTGATTGTTTTTAATTTCGTGCAAAACTATTCGAAGGCTATCAGGACTAGCCGTTTCCAATTTTGAAGGAATAGCTAATCAACACCACCCACCGCCAACTTTTGGGCTATTTTTTTTTACCGATGAAGAGTGGTATTGACCGTCACATTATAATGCCTCCATGACTGAAAGAGCATGCATGTTCGGTGACGGGATTCTAACCTGCGACTAGCAGATTTAGAATCGAGTGCCATAACCATCAGGCCACCATAGAGAAGGAAAACGACATAAGAGAAATGACATCAGTGTTTACTTTCATTTCCTCTTTTAATATATATTTATATTACAGGGACATTTTTGTTTTGTTGTACAGTAAGAAATTCGATCACCAAAAACAGAACATAATTCAGCTTTCACCTATAATTGGAAAATGGCCATTTCATTACTTGGTTATGGTATGTCTTCTGTGTTCTCTATTCTTATGGATTTTGTCTTGATTTTTACTAATCAGTTTTTATTTCATCTTGAGTCCAGTTCTGTCTCGTTCTACCCGTCATCCAAGTAATTTTGGTGTCAGTAAAGTTTTGGTGTAGTCCAGCAGTAGAAAAGTCTTGTTCCAGCCGTCATCCAAGTAATTTTGGTGTCAGTAAAGTTTTGTTGAAGTCCAGCAGTAGAAAAGTCTTGTTCTAGCCGTCATCCAAGTAGTTTTGGTGTCAGTAAAGTTTTGTTGAAGTCCAGCAGTAGAAAAGTCTTGTTCTAGCCGTC
>NW_013667996.1:186675-193682 GCF_000517525.1 Limulus polyphemus | reverse complement strand
TTTTTAACTGTTCTATCAGTAATTCTAAGGTTCACAACGATTCTATATCTGTTTTTAACTGTTCTATCAGTAATTCTAGGGTTCACAACGATACTATACTTGTTTTTAACTGTTCTATCAGTAATTCTAGTGTTCACAACGATATTACACTTGTTTTTAACTGTTCTATCAGTAATTCTAGGGTTCACTACAATTCTATATCTGTTTTTAACTGTTCTATCAGTAATTCTAGGGTTCACAACGATTCTATACTTGTTTTTAACTGTTCTATCAGTAATTCTAGGGTTCACAACGATTCTATACTCGTTTTTAACTGTTCTATCAGTAATTCTAAGGTTCACAACAATTCTATACTTGTTTTTAACTGTTCTATCAGTAATTCTAGTGTTCACAACAATTCTATATCTGTTTTTAACTGTTCTATCAGTAATTCTAGTGTTCACAACGATACTATATTTGTTCTTAACTGTTCTATCAGTAATTCAAGGGTTCACAACAATTCTATACTTGTTTTTAACTGTTCTATCAGTAATTCTAGGGATCACAACAATTCTATACTTGTTTTTAACTGTTCTATCAGTAATTCTAGTGTTCACAACGATTCTATACTTGTTTTTAACTGTTCTATCAGTAATTATAGAACAGTTAAAAGCAAGTATAGAATCGTTGTGAACCTTAGAATTACTGATAGAATAGTTAAAAACAAGTATAGAATTGTTGTGAACCCTAGGTTGTGAACCCTAGAATTACTGGATTCTATATTTGTTTTTACCTGTTCTATCAGTAATTCTAGGGTTCACAACAATTCTATACTTGTTTTTAACTGTTCTATCAGTAATTCTAGGGTTCACAACGATACTATATTTGTTTTTAACTGTTCTAAGTTTGAGAGAGATGGGAAACAACACGAAGCTTTATTGACATAAAATATGAAGATTCATATATACTATTAATAGCGATTGTTTCGCTAAGCTTGATATGCCAGTTATTTATTTTGTAGTTTTAATCTTCTCTAACATACTGGAAAACAATGAAGAAGTCAGTTGATATTACAAAAATAGCAACCAAAAACTCGCCTATTTTTAAATAAGGAACTATGGGATAGACGAGCGAGTAGGTCGGCCTTTTCAGGACAAAAATCGTTAGGTTTTCGTTTTTGTTTTTCTGCTCAGAAGTATTAACTAATTTTTCACAGTAGGCGAAGAGATACAAAACACATTCACGCTTTGCTGAACACCTCAGCTTTTCAAAGGGTCTTTCGTTGGCACAGATCTACGGCATCTGATTTATTTCTCAGCTGGCTTCTCTGATCTTTCGAACACGACGTATAATAAATGATCCAACTTTCATTTTCTTTGAGAAAATTTGTGGTTCTTTTGGCCGTAGTATGAGATCAGTTTATTTTATAATAAAAATGTTCGTTATCCGTTTGTTTTTCTTGGTGTATCACGAAGATGTTTATTTCTTGTATTCTGGGGGTGGGGTTGCTGGTATCGTGGCGGACTGGGAATTCGAGTGTCTTGAGTTAGCTACACTATGGGCAATATGTGCTCTGCCCACCACGGGTATCTAAACCCGGATTCTAGCTTTGTAAGTCCGCAGACATACCGCCGTGCTACTGGGGGGAGAGGCAAGTTATACGGACCTACAACGCTGAAATTCGGAGTGCAATTCCCGCGCGGTGTACACAGCAGATAGCCCAACGTGGGCCTCTTGTTCATTTTTAAGTTTTTATTTCCGTAAATAAAAACTTGTTTGGTGATTACCGTATAGATAGATGTATTTATTTATATATCTAGAGCATTGCAAGATCACCATTATAAACAAATACTAACCAGTTATTTACTCAGCCTCGATCCCGTGAGCTTACCGTACAATTTGTACCGCGAAGTAACCAATATATTTCGTAAAAACGGTTTCCAAATTCTCCTGTTCACGCGAGTTACGACGAAAATAGGGTTACGAACCAAAAATAATCTTTTCTCCACTTTTCTGGTAAAACCATAATTGTTCTATTTCGTGTTTGAAGTGGGTTAACGTCTCCTCGCAAACGTTTTAGTCTTCCATATTACGCAGGTTAATAATTTTTATATAAACTTTAGTTTAGTCTTAAGCATGCAGTTTGATTTGATTTTTTTTTTTTTACCACTACGAAGTAAGTAACCATGGCAACCAACACGAAGTTTCTCTCCCTCTCTCTTTCTTTGTTACTGTACCTCATTGTGTCAGCCGTAATTTGAGAACTCACGGAGCTAAAATTCGGGGATCGATTCCCCCACGAGTGGACTGAACTTGGATAGCTCGTCGTGTCAGTTAACGCTTAAGAACGAATAAAGTTGCTATTTTTTGTTAGGCGGCGTGTTTCCTTGGGCAGTTTTCATTACCCAACCACCCCCCTCCAAAAGAAAAAAAAGGAAGAAAGAAGAAAACCGATTGTTTAGCGGAATCTTGAAAAAAGCAAAAAATACTTGAGCCAAGTATTGCAACGCTAATTAAGATTCTGTGTTAATAACTTACTGCGATTGTCTCAGCTGTCGTATGAAAGTAATATATGGCGTTGGCAAAAACCTTGCTTTTGTTTGTCTTTGTTTATACGGTAATGTGCGGGCTATTAGAAATCTGCTGTAAAAAAAAAAAAAACTCGAGGCCTTAAACGTTACAATTCAGAGTTCGATCCCTGCGACGAGCAGAAAAACGGATAGTTCGTTGTGCAGCTAAAAACAAAACAAAATGAAGAAACTACAACAGTACATAAGCGTAAATTTACCCACTTCTCCAGAAATAACAGCTCGTCATTCAATACAAAAAACGACCACTTTTAAACAAGTAGGAAAGATCCAAAACTAAAGGCCCCCCTAGTGTCTCAGCTGGAAGTCTATAGGCTTACAACGCTAAAATTCGAGTTTTAAAACCCGTGTTGGGCAGAGCATAGATAGCCCATTTTATAGCTTTGTGTTTAACAACAAAACAAAATTCAAAGCTAAGAGAATCATATTTAAATATACCCACCGAAAAGGGGGGGGGGGGAGGGTTTACGCGTGAAATTACTTCTGGAGTCCTATTGCTGTTTCACATGGCAAATGAGTGATTTCACACGAATTTATTTTGAGAGCAGTTCTTTACAGTGAGGGTTGTAACAAGCATGCAAACACAAGTAAAGAAATCAACCTTTCAATAAAAATGGAAGTAAATGTAGGGATGGCTAATATCAATCCTTCAATAATAATGCAAACAAGATAGATGGGATGATATTTGTATCATCCCAATATTTGCATCATCTCTACATAATAACACAGACACACACAGTGTAGACTAATAGAATGTTAACAGAGAAAAATAGGGTAAATTAAACTCAATTGTGATTGAATAGTTATATATATGTTAATTATTGTCTGTGTTATTATGTAGGGATGATGCAAATACCACCCTATCTATCTTGTTAGCACTGTTTTTGAAGGATTGATATTAGCTATTCCTTAACATTTTCTTTACTTGTTTTTTTTTAATGCAGGGTTTCAATAGACATAGGAATGTTGTAATTATAACCAAATTCTAAATACAATTAGGTTTTAACTGTAATATTTATTGTTTATCTATTATTGGCTGCTAATGTCTGTTTCACCCTGTACTTAAGCCTTTTAATTGAACAGGAAATTTCTGTAAAAAGCTAACTTCAAGGGATAATGATAAGATCATTTACTCTAGAATTATGATTTTTTTAACTTACTACTAGTTATTAATAATACTTATAAAAGCGGATACTCCATTTGGAACTATGTCACCTCAGTGAAATCGGTTGACATCATTGTTTTGGTTTTTGAGTTATCACGTAATAAAAAAGAAGCAGAAGAACAAGAAATTAAAACTTTTTTGGTATGATATTTACAGACATTTCCAGAACTTGTGACTCAGTCATTACATAGATATTGTTATAAAAGGAAACACTGTATAGTATTGTAAAGTTCTGATGACCTGTTGAGGAGGAAATATTTAAAATATCATTTCGATGAACAATCCGAATCATCCCTACATAGGCAGTGCTGCCCCCTGCCTGATAAAGTTACACAGTGTTGTGCAATGTAAATCCTACCAGTAGTGAACAGTAAATAAAAGTCTGGTGACAAATCGGAAGGTGATTTTAGGGTTATAGAACGAATTTATAATTAATGTAAATAATTTCTGGAAGTGTAGTTTGAGGGCCAGAGACAGTTAATGAAACAGTCTCGAAAAATACTAAGGTATTTATTCTACATCCAAGAAAATAAGCTTCACGTTAAACTTAGCTTTCTGAAGATATTTTTAGGAATAAGAAAGACTTCGAGACTGAAAACATTTGTTGACTGATTTTCGGTTGGTTCCTATACATTGGGCAAGAGGTATGAGGTCAGAAACGTCGTCGAAAAGTTTCAGAATGTTGGACACGAACTAATAGAACGTATTTGGAAAAGTAGATTAATTTAAAATATGTTTGTTTGTTGAACTTCGCGCAAAGCTACACCAGACATTTGTGCGCTAGCCATCTATAATTTAGCAGTGATAGACTAGAGAGAAGGTAGCTAGTCATCAACACCCACCGCCAAATTTTGGGCTTCTCTTGTAAGATCGAATAGTGGAATTTGACTGCCACTTTTATAACGCATCCACGGCCCTAAAGCGCGATTGCGTTTGACGACAACGTGACGCGAACTACAGAACCTCAGACTCACAGCCCGGTAAGCTAACTAGTGAGCCCAGATTGGCCCCTTATTAAAAGGAAAGAAAAGATATCACGACTTAAGTGTCCGGCAATCAGAATGAGTCTTAGGCCTAATTGAAGGGGTAAAACTTATTTATAAAAGTTGTTTATATTGCTATATGTTAATTCTTGTCTGTGTTATTATGTAGGGATGATGCAAATGCCATCCCTACTATCTTGTTTGCATTGTTTTTGATGGATTAAAAGGAAAGAAAAGATATCGCGACTTAAGTGCCCGACAATCAGAATGACGTTTAGGCCTAACTGAAAGGCTATTTTTTTTTTTTTCCTCTACAGATTGCGATCACAGAATGTAACAAAGTTTTTCGTAACGCTAAGTGAATCAAATGCCTGGCTAGATATAAACCCAAATATTGTAGATATTGAATGCATTTCGTATTGAGATCCCATTCTTTCCGTCTGTCTTATGTTTTTTTTTATTATAACAAAAGCATTAAGCTATTCTTTTGTCAGTTGAATTTTTTGTTCTGCACGTAAATTCGATCAGTCAGTCTTTGCTTTTAGTAATCAGAGTTAAAAAGAAGAAATGAGCATATTAGAAAAAAAAATCCTTCTATAAAAATTCGACTTCTTTAGCAAGGAAAGGTATAATACTTAAGAAAAGTAAACCATTTGAGGAATCTTTAAAATCATATTTCTATATAATTACTTTGCGAAGAGCTTAATCGGGTACAGTTCCCCTCCCCCTCTCCCGTAAATGGACAAGTTGACTTTAAAAGCTTCTACATAATCTTGCAGCAATTGCATCTTAATATGCAAGGGTGAGTCAGAAAGTAGAAATCAGTTACAAACGTACGTAATGGGAAAATGCGTCTAGGGTTTGCATTAAGAAATATAAATGCACTTGTTTATAAGTTTAAATATGTGATAGAACATATAAAGCTCTTCGAAAAAAAATAAATGTTTGTTGTTGTTTTATTCTAAGTTAATAAGGAATGGTGCTGTTACTTTTACGGTATGTTAAACGAGCTTCAATGAAAAAATACATTGTACACAAACTGATATTAAAAGATAGATAAATCACGGGCTTCTCTTCTCTTCTCAACTTTTAAAATAATTATGAAATGTTTGTTTGAGCTACGAAGAAAAGAGCGTGGGCATTGCCCTATTATCTGGTACGAGTCGCGTAGGCTTAAGTTCGAGTAGGCTTAATTTCGCGTAGGCCTAAGTACGACAGTTTAAATTTACAACGCTTGTGTAGTTAAGCCTTTAAGGTAAGTTCTTAAATAATTAACGAGGTGATAAGCAGTCTTATTTTAATCCGAATACATAATAACCTATTGCACGATTCAGTAATGATTTATTTGTTGTTGGTTTCGTTTTTTTTGTTTTTTTGTGCAAGTAATTGATAGACTTATAACACTTAAAAACCGGGTTTCGATAATCGTGTTGGACACAGCACAGATAGCCCATTGTGCAGCTTTGCGCTTAACAATAAACAAACAAACTTTCACAGTTATCAATCAAAGTATTCCAAACTCACTGACTTCGTCTTATCAAAATGAAAATACTTTTAAGAACAAAAAGTGGCAGGACTTGGTGGTTAGGACGCTCGACTTGCACCAAACATACTCGTTAGCATATGACGGTCAATCTCACTATTCGTTGTCAGTAAAGAGTAGTCCAAGAGCTGGCTTCCCTCTATTCTATCACATTTAAAAATTATGGGCAGCTAGTGCAAATAGCCCTCGAAAAACTTTGCCGGCAATTCAACAAAACAAACAAACAGAAAGGGGTGGTAAATTGTGTGCAGTGCTCCCCCCTCCCCCCACAAAAAAGTACAAACGAGATGAAACTGTGGTGTGTGATAACTGTTTTGTTATACTTACACCCCATATCTAAATGGAATAGCTTTTATGTCATAAGTCAATAGGTGTCGCATGAACTGGCCTCAACATGGTGAGATAACCTAGTAATAAAGAACACTGAATTAAGACATTGGCTTATGCTGTTTACATATTTTTTTTAAGCATAAAAGAAAACAAGAGGGAATCCTCAATAGCTGCGGCACTTGAAATTCATTTAGGCAGGATTAGAGTAAATTAATCTATGATATCCCCCCCCTTTTTATCAGCTATGTTTTTGTGCGCTATCAATATCAATTGTGGGGCGCGCGTATACCCAATTTTATTAGTCATCACGATCTGTACCAGCCTACCCTCAAATTGAAATTACTTCAGGCAGGATTAGAATAATTTAATCTATGAGACCTTGGGTATGATCAAATACATCAATCGATAGGGTTTGACCT
>NW_013667996.1:177446-186387 GCF_000517525.1 Limulus polyphemus | reverse complement strand
TTTGAAAAACTCGGAGCCGTTATGCCGCGGCTGAAAATTGCTAATCCACTATCTTTTAGACTCTTGCTTAAAGTTTGTACTTTAAAAAAAAACCAGTGCAGTTGTACAAGTCGATTTGTCGCGGCTAAAAAAACTGGTATCATTATTGACAGTTTGTGTTGAAGGGAATAACTTCTACGTCATAAAGTAATATTGCTTAGAACAACTGAAACTGGAACTTTTAAACTATCATTAAAAACGTCTGAAAAATCCGATATATATAATATTATATACACTTCACCATTATATTAGGCTTAAATGTATTTCTTTGGTAAGCTGTACTGTTGAGTCTTGACTAGGCGAAACTGCAGTCCACAGCAGAGGGCGCGGCGAATCAAACAATTTATTCGGTCTCTACGTCACAGATAATATTGTTAGTTTTACCTTTGGTGAAAAGAAAAGAAATCTGTATATAACTTTGAAGGATAAATCCAAGTGCAAAAGCGAGAAAAATATATGTATTTTAAAAGTTCCGTTAGGGACTTTACTTGGGAATGTTCGTAATATTTCTTTGTTGTTTAATGATTTTTCTAGAGAAGTTCCATTAAACGAACACAATAGAGGTAACAACGTTAGGCTAGATGAGGTGGAACTAAAAATGAGAATAACGCTAGGCCTACTTTTATATTTGATACGATGGTGTTTCGTACTTGTGTAGTTTTACGTAAAGCTTCGTTTTAAAATCGTCTGGTAACTACTAGACACGTTAAAACTCGAGTTCAAAATTTGACGATAACGATGAAACATACTGATTCACGTTCAGGCTTGGTTGAAGTACTTTGATATATATACCCCGTTATCTTAAAGCGTTGATTATTACGAAAACACATTATCTACGTGCTAAAGTGCACATTCTTTTCAAACCACTACTGAAAATGTTTTTAATTTTTTTTTTATTGTTGTTGTTTTTTTGTTTTATAATTTCTGCTCTGAAACGACCATATCTTGTTATATGTGTAATTACCCTTAATATAAAGAAGGCCATATACATTGTAAAACGTGTAATAGTTTCTTGAATCACATGATCTTTTGTTCAATAATTAATGATAATTTATTCATGCTCCACGGTTAACATTTGGCTCTGTACGAAACTTCTTATTGTATAGAATAACTGAGTAAGTAAGACATATCCTAGACGAATAAAAAAAAAGTAATTCTAAATGTTCGTACTGTTTTTTAAGACTATTTATAACTGAAAAATGTATAATTAGTCAACATGTCGCATAGCCAGCTACGGAAGTACGTACACAAGTTCACTGAAAGGTCAAGGGCCAGAATTAGAACTAACCTTTCCAAATGCTAGAGTTAGTACACTTTTTTTTTCCCCCACATAGCAAACGTGTATAAGCATATAATGTTCATGAAGAAATATATGTGTTCGTGAAAACTGTACTTAAGGGATTCATAAGTTCTTAAACAATAGAAGCTATAATCTAATTTTTATTGAATTCACGTGGGACGAACGTGTTATCTATTGTTATACATTTATATATATACATGGGTCTACTCATTTAGACTGTAGGAGATATAATCTTATATATTTGAGCTTGTATAAACAAATAATTGATAGTATTAAAAGTAAATATATAAAATCAAATATAGGCGTGAAGATAAACCCTAGCTAGCAAAGCTAGAAATACACGTTTAGAATTATAACGTTTCACTCAAGCAACAGAATGCAATCATACAGATATTGAAAGATCTGAAGATATGACAGTCGTTTGTTTTTTGCTGTTGTTTTTTCTACGCCGTTTCGATCGCTGGCGCGAATATTGTCAAGCACACAAACAAAGTTCAGACTAAACTTACCATTTCCTCAGATTATTTTAAGCCTACTCAGACTCCCTAATGCACACACACACACACTGGATTCCTCCAGTGATGGAAATCTGCTTACTCACGAGAAACAGTTTTAAAAAAACCACCAGTAATGTAAAACATTGATTATTTCTGTATTTTCACAACATCCCAATTCTGAAATTATCATGAATAAAGTTCGACACAAAAACAATAGAATTACACGACCTTTTCAAGTTCGACACAAAAAGAGTAGAATTACACGACCTTTTCAAGTTCGACACAAAAAGAGTAGAATTACACGACCTTTTCAAGTTCGACACAAAAACAGTAGAATTACACGACCTTTCAAGTTCGACACAAAAACAGTAGAATTACACGACCTTTTCAAGTTCGACACAAAAACAGTAGAATTACACGACCTTTTCAAGTTCGACACAAAAACAGTAGAATTACACGACCTTTTCAAGTTCGACACAAAAACAATAGAATTACACGACCTCTTCAAGTTCGACACAAAAACAGTAGAATTACACGACCTTTTCAAGTTCGACACAAAAGCAATAGAATTACACGACCTTTCAAGTTCGACACAAAAACAGTAGAGTGTTTTGTTTTTTTTCCAATTCAGCTGCTAAACCTAAATATCCATATCAATGAAAAAGCACTGTTTGGGTTAACGAACACAATAAGGAGTCGCACGGAATCCCCAAAACCTCCGACAAGCAGGGTCCTGACCCCCTCTTTGGATATTGCTTGAAACATTGAATTGATTAGTTTTAAGTAATAACCATGTGTGATTATTAATAAGAAAGTCTGAGTAAAAGTAAAGTGTATAATTTTCCTGAAAGGGAGCCGAAGGCCGCCTGGAGGGGTAACCTGTTTTAACCACTCGCACTGTATAGTAGTGTTGTCTGTCAGTCAGTAGACACTAAATTGACGTCACATAAGGGACGCTTAACGTTGCAATTTGTATATTGTGACGTCAGTAAAGCATGCGCATGCCGCCATAAGTCACGAGAAAAATTATGCACTCTGTAAGCTACAACAGAGCATGACATATGAACTTCAGAAGCAAGAAATATTAATGTTTGTTACTCTTAATTTTGGTTTTATTTACTCTTGAAACAGAACACTTTCGGGGCCTGCGGAAGAAAACATCTAGTAATATCTCAACCACCTTATCTTTACGATATCTAGTACCGACAAGGCCTTTCTCATAATACCAGGACTCTTCATGCCGGCTGGAATACAATGGATAGAATAGTGGTTGAGACAACAACCGTTATGGTATCAACTGAATTAGGTTTTCGTGAAGAAAAATTTTCCCACAAATTCTATTTATATATAATACATCAGAACTAGGGTTAGTAATTTACAACACTGTATTATTTGTTTATTTTAAGTATTAAACTGAACTCGGTTCAACTTATCTTCGAGGGATTTTCGAACACTTATTTCCCAGCAGTGATTGAGTCTGCCTTCTTGTTACAAAAGACAGCAGGCAAATTAACTCACGCACATGCGCAGAAATGCACGATAATGACAATACTCATCTGCAGTGCAAGAAGATGACCTTCAAGAGGGAGAGATGGGCCACGAACGATAAGAAATATGTTGTATCCTTAGTGCACAGCTAGACAATGGGCTATTTACATTCTAGCCACCGCGGGGAATTGAACTCCGAATTTTATTTACCATTATTGTAAGTCCTTAAACTTTCTGCTGACCCACAAAGACACAGTCTTCAGTAGATTGTCTGTTTGGTATTTCGTATGAAAGGATTTTATTTAACAACACAATCTGATAGTTAGTTATTTAAATAAAATGTTCAGTGTGATAAACTGCTGTGTCTCGTGTCTCCGAAGTTTGAAACGCCACCCGGTGGAAGAAATAAAAAGAATAATAACAAGTTGTTTTGAATAATAATTAAAAAAAGACAATTATTTTTCACAATCCAACATTGTTGTAGAAGGTCTTTTTTTGTAGATTAAAAACCCCGTATCTGAATGGTAGTAATTACCTGGACGTGTTTACCTGGTTCTGACTCTCATAGATATACAAGTATGAACTCCGGTACTGGGAGGGGAGGGGAGTAATTGCGGGTTTATTTAAATATCTTTTATAATTAATATAAAAATATAACTTACAAAAAAAAGTATAACAATGAAACTCTTATCGTGTTTCAATTATTATTCCGAATTATTTTATTGGTTAAACTGCCGAAATACTTTAATATAATATGCTGTGTTGATGAAATGAAACCTAAACTACTACCAAGAATAAAGGACCCGAACAATGTATACAAATAATTTCGGTCTGTTATGAATAGAAAATAACTAAACCGTCTTTTGTTGTTGTTGTTTTTTTTTAACGTATTCATTGTTATATTTTTATAGGATAGCAGCCAACGAGCGACAAAGAACTGTTATTTCATGCGACGTAATGTTAAAAGCCAGGTCTCTTTTTTTTCTTTTGGCGCTAGTAATTTCGCGTTTCAATAGTGAATGTTGAATACAGCTAAATTAGGCTTACTGTAGCCAAATTAGGCCTACTGCTGTTGCGAATACTACAAACAGAGAGAGTTCAGTTTGTTTGTTGTTAAGCGCAAGGCTACAGAGGCGGCTATCAGTGATGTACACGGTATAGGGATTGAATCTCGAATTTTAGCTTTACCGGGAGGGATCAAAACAAATACCTATTGCAAATAGATGTTTTGTTCGGTAAATTATATTAAAATCACTTAAATATTTACAACTATATATATATATATATATATTTCTTTTCGCAGTTTTTCCAAACGCTGTAGACTGTAGCAGGAGTAGAGGCTGACAAGTTTAAAAATGAAGGTTTTTGCTGCAGCTGTAAGTCGTACGTCTACACACTAACAGACAGACGCAATAACCTTGTTTCACTGTATAAACGGGGAAGCCCAATAATTTCTTCTTACGCATGCACAAAATACAATGGCAGGTGTTAAACTGGCAGCATCGATCGGGTAGTTATAGCTGTATATATATTGTTTTATGTATGTGTGTGTGTGTGCCTTTTGTTTTACCGTGGAATTTTAATTGTCATTTATTAAATCTTTTGATATCTATAAATAGCTTTCCAAACCTGAAAGCTACGAGTCCTTTACTTACAGCCCGGCATGGTCAGGTGGTTAGGGCGCTTGAGGATCGCGGGTTCGAATCCCCGTCACACCAAACATGCTCGTCCTTTCAGCCGTTGGGGCGTTATAATGTGACAATCAATCCTACTATTCGTTGGTAAAAGAATAGCTTAAGAGTTGTCGGTGGGTGCCTTCCCTCTAGTCTTACACTGCCAAATTAGGGACGGCTAGCGCAGATAGCCCTCGTGTAACTTTGCGCGAAATTCAAAAACAAACAAACAAACCTTTACTTACTTCAGTTTACGCCACAACAGTCGTTGTTCATGAAAATTTGTGATATAAAGTAGTGTCTGGACAACTACTATATCTGTTATAACCCAGCCGGCTTGATGAGCCCTGGGATTGTGCGAAAGACCTCGTCGGCCCTGGGTATGTCAGTTGTAGTAAGTTCTTAGAATTCAAAATTCGCTCTAATATACTACTTTAAACAAATTTTAAATGTGATTTTTTTTATTGTTATTAATTTTTGATATTTAATTTCAGATAAATCAGCGTGAGAGGGTTGTAGATATACTGTAGCTAGGCCTACACACCTTTGAATATATATATATTATGCAGTACGAATTTTGTTTAAAACACTTCTTACTACCATACAGCGATTCTATCGCTTTAACACGATCTTTGTCCCCCTAACGACGGGATTTCCTTGAAACAAAAATATAACATTTTCGGTCAAGACCGCAGGGAAAAAAGAGTTCTGAAATAATTTTGTTTTCTTACTTTTTATACTCACGTACACGCGTGTTGCCTTGTGTGTTAGCTGAATAGATTTAACACCACAACTCCCCTTCTTTTGTATGTAGATATATATATATATTAACCACTATTGTATCGGTAAATATATTTTTATTCATAGACAATACGTCTTTCATAAACTTAACGGGGTAAGAATATTCCAAGATAGTTTCGAAAAGTAGTGGTACTTATGAGTTATCCAAGCTGTTATAACATAAGTTGTTAATTACTCGTAGTCATAAATAGATAAACTGACGCCCTTTTAACCGGACATTTTTAAAAACACACGTAAAATTTGATGCGATGAACCACACATTTCCAAGACAATTCCCTTCCCGACCATGCTGCTGTGACGAAGATTTGTTACTGGATCCGTCACGATTGCGCATGCGTATAGAGCACTCGTACATTCTGCAGTCTTGTGGCACTTTGCTAGACGTGTAAGTACGTTACATCGAGCGTTAAAAAAACAGTAGTAAATGTTTAGGTATTAAGTGAGTGCATTACCGATGAAAGCAATCTTCCGCCTTTAGAATTTGTGGTGATCTAATTACATTCAATGTAAGCAGTGCAACGTCTTTTGTACGTAATATCTTAATGACTTAATGAAACACGTAAAAACAACGTTTGCACAGTCAAGCTTAATGACTTGCTAGATAAGGCCCATTTATCGTATTCTTGTCATGTAAGGATAAATGTTAAAAATAGATAAATAAGTGTACATCCGAAACCATTTTGGTCTTCGAGAAAACAGTATCGAACATAAATTATATAAACTTTCAGAAAGAAAACTGCTCGGGAAAGGGAAGGTTTAATGATAAACAACATTAAAGAAACTTTCATTACGGACGAGTCACGAGGGAGTGACGTAAAAATTAGTGAGCATAAAATAGGCTTAATCTCAAAGTTATTAACACGATTTTGCTTTTCCGTGACTAATCCTTATCCGTGTCTGTTCACCTGATATTATATTAATTTTATTACACGTTATTAAACAATTTGATACTAAATTCGATATGAATAAAACATTCTTCTTTAAACAGCTTTCATTAATTCTCGTAGACGGTAAGATAAAAGAAAAAAATAATCACAGTATGTTAATAACAACTATCGGATGGAAAAGCAATGAAAATATTTACATTTTTTAAATTATATTAATTAATATGTACACTTTAAATCACAAACTTACACGTTATTTCACTTTTTCTTCGGCATAAATTTATATTTCTTAATTTATTTTATGATAAATATTAAACGCCTCAAACTAAGCGTTTAAAACTGTTAAGCCTACATGAAGGTAACTTGACAACAAAGCTGCTAAGCCTAACAAAGCCCTCATTATTATAACAACTTGTAATAACGTATGTCTCCTCAAAGCTGAGGCCACCCTCAGTAGGGGGGGGGGAGGCGGGCACATAATTTAATTATTATAATTTTTCAATTTATATTAAAAACTTTTGTCCTTTTACATACTGTGTTAGCGTAGTGTTTACGATGGTACATCTTTTGAATGTGCGAGAGAATGTGGATTGAGAGAAGGGGGGGGGGGCTGCTTATCCCTAAACAAAAGTGTGACTTTAAGGACTATTGAACTTACTCGAAAAATATAAAATGTCCATTCCTCAGCAGTTTCCAGGTTGTCAACTAGACCTTTTTTTATTTTTTTATTTAATTCAGACCATTGAAACAGCAATAACATTCTAACTCTAAATCTAATGTCAGAAGATTTACAGTTAAATTTAAAGATCGGTAAATTTGGCGCAATTCAGAACGCCAAAGCTATATAATTACTCGTCAAACAGTTCACAAATTGCGCCAGAAGATTTATCTAGAGTAACAAATATATAGTGAGGAAGATAATACGTGAACAAGAGTCTGTAAGTTGAGTCCCTGTTGGTTACAATAACGTTATGTGGTGGGTAATAATTAACCCTTAAATAACCGACTTGTTGTTATACCGTTCGCTACCGGTGTGGTCCAGGTGTTGAGTTGTTGTGCCTGTCACAGAACTGCCCAAAAACAAAGTAGGGTGAAATCACTAATTTTCTCCTAGAAAATGAGCTGAGTGTGGCCTATTGGTTAGAGTCTTAAACTATGAATCTACACGGCTAAAGTTCGTGTCCCGAACATTGGAAATAAGTAACCATCAAAACATACATTAATCACGTGGCCACCGCCTGCACCTTCTTAAGAAGGAATATGTAATCACAAAAACATACAGTAACCATGTGGCCACCATCTGCACCACCTTAAGAAGGAATAAGCAATCACCAAACATACAGTAACCATGTGGCCACCATCTGCACCACCTTAAGAAGGAATAAGCAATCACCAAACATACAGTAACCATGTGGCCACCATCTGCACCACCTTAAGAAGGAATATGTAATCACCAAACATACAGTAACCATGTGACCACCATCTGCACCACCTTAAGAAGGAATCAGCGACCACGAAAATGTATTTCAAAGGCAATGTGACAAGAAATATCTTATAAATTATCATATTTTAAACCCCCCCAACTTGTAGATGTATTTTTCATTCTTGTTGAGCTGTGGATCGAGACGTGAGGCCGCTAAGCACACTTCACTCATTCAACTCCCTTGTGGCGTAGGGTGCTGCTGGCTGCCTTTCCCTCCAGTCAGTAGTTCAAAATAAGAGACAACTACCCTAGGGCTCTCTCATCTGGTCGCTTTAAAGTCGTAAAGTAAATAGAACATTACTTTCTGCTCCTCCCCCTTCTGCTTTATGATGCCTCAGAGGTGCTGTTTTATCCAGTCTCATTCATAACCAACCTTTTAGCGAAATTTCTTATTAGTCGCGTGTTTGTTGGTATGAGTTTTTTTTTTCAGCCTCCTCAATTTGTTACACCTGCTTGAAGCGTCACTGATGTCTACCTCAACTGTTAACCTGAGGACCACTTTGAAGACACACCACCATAAATTTCATAGTCACTTTAGTAAATAGTAATAATAAAAAAAAGAATGATTTTAGGTTAATTGATAACAGTAATGTCCATGAATATCGATTTTTATAATGTTTTTCCTTGCATCTTTATAGATCTTAAAAATCTTAGAGTATTGAAGAATCCCATAAACCGATTATTAATCTTGAAGATCTTACAGTATAGGAGTATTCCATAAACCGATTATTAACCCTGAAGATCTTACAGTATAGGAGTATTCCATAAACCGATTA
>NW_013667996.1:174482-177436 GCF_000517525.1 Limulus polyphemus | reverse complement strand
CAATAAGTACTTCTTTAAGTGTGTCTGTGAATGTAATCCTGACATGTACCACGAGGTGAACCTCCAACTTATTGAGAAGTGTGTCTGTCACTTCTTTATTGGAGGTTCACCCGCTGTGAATGTAATCCTGACATGTACCAAGAAGTGTGTCCGATTATTAAACCTGAAGATCTTACAGTGTAGGAATATTCCATAAACTAGTTATTACCCCTTTGTTTTTAATTTCTCGCAAAGATACACGAGGCTGCCGTCCCTAACTTAGAAGTGATAGACTAGAGGGAAGGCAGTTAGTCAACAGCGCCCATCGCCAATTCTTGGGCTACTCTTTTATCAGTAAAAAGTGTGATTGACTGTACATTATAACGCCACCACGGCTAGAAGGACGAGCATGTTCGGTGAGGGAGATTCGAACCCACGTCCCGCAGAATTCGATTCGAGCGCCCTAACCAACAAGCCAGCGATTAATGCTCGCTGACTTCCTTCGTTGTGGTCAGTATCTCAAAATTAATGATGGCTGCATCTGAATCCTAGGGATGTTTAACTTGACCATTAAGCCGAAGCGCACATAAAGTACCAGAAAGATTGAAAATTCCAATTCTATAAACACGTGGTCTAACTATTGGTATATTGGGATGCGAATCGAGGAGTCTAAGGTTCGAGACGTTAATTCTCGGCACATGATGCCGTTCAGGTTTTCCATTTTCGTATTTCATCACATTGTTCTGACATGTGTTGTGTTTATTCTCCTGCTTAGAAACACTGACTACTCCAGATTTTCGACAACATTATTCATAAGTAACTATTAATTAATATATTTTTTGACTTGCCTCTTATAATTTGCCGCTTTGTCTTGCGAGAAGAGAACACAATTAAGCCTGAGGCTTCATTGGAAACTCTTCTGCTTTGATTAAGTTTTATCTAAGTCTAGACTCTCGTGAAGCCGTTGGAACAGTGACTTCGTTGCTTTTATCTCGCTATTATCAAGCCGTTACCTTGTCAAATTTTTAATTAAGTTCTACGCTTGCTGTGCTGGAGGATAGCTTGGGAAGCCTTATGCGTATGAGTTGCATGCTGCATTAGTAGAGCTTCGTTGTCTTACTTGCACTTAGTCTTTCTAAAGTATGTTGATCTATTCCAACGCCTGTAAATAATAATAAAAAATCACCAGAGAGCTGTGATATTTAATAGATGAACTAATGAAACGATGGGAAAGGCAAATTCACTGTCAGATAAAAATGTCACCAGAGGGCGCTGATCATGAAATTTGCTCAGTTTACAACGCTCGATGTAACCATCACTTGTTTTGAATTTCGCGCAAAGCGACTCGAGGGTTATGTGGGGGTGGAGCCCCATATAGCATAAAGACTGTTGCTTTCACAAATCCTCTTCTTTGAAGTGTAGGAACGGCAACATGTTCCAAACTGTATCAGCAACTGTTCCTTTCTGTGTGTTCAAATTTTCATTCGGCTTCTGAAAAGCCTCAGTGTTTCGTGGTCCTCTTCGTTCATGTCAACAGAATATAAGTGGTGTTCCAGTGTTTATTACCATTGCTATAGCAATGTATTACTAAAGAGACTTCAAGGTTCGGAGGTATTCTGATAGGGACCATTTTTAAAGACAGACTGGATTCTGATATTTTGGTGCTAGTTGGATTACAAGAGCAATTCTAACGTTAAGACGTACCCTATTAGGAGACATTTGTAAAAACAGAATGGATTCAGGCATTTTTTATGCTGTTTGTTTACAATCATCAGTTTGCAAAGTTGGCTATCAACGCTGACTGGTGGCATCTATTTTTAACACTGGAATCGTTTTTCTTCTCTGTCTCACCACCTCACCTATTAAACGCAGTAGCTTTTAGATTTTGAGTTATAGCCGTTACAATAAGCCAATTAATAATTTAATAATTATCTATACAAGGTGGTGCAAAAATCGGAAACTATCATGATTTTTCTATATACTGCCCTTACAATAGTTACAAAAAAAAAATGATACTGAAACACCACCATACGGGACTTAGAAACATAGAAATATGTAGTGGTGTGAAATTTAGCATCAACACGCATTGAATTTTTTTTTTATTATTATTAAGCTCTTGTGTCATTTTCTCAATATCCTGTATCTTTATTCGTGCATCTTGGATGTGGTCTCTTTCCTGTTTCGTCTTTTCAAATCAACTATGAAATTAAACGATATATCTATAGTGACATTTGCAGAATTCCTGTCTTTTTTGGTATACTATATGTTAGTGTATTACCTCCATATGCTAGAATATGACAGGATTGAAGCAAGTGGCGTTTTCTATAAGCTTGTTTTGTTTGTTTGTTGTTGTTGTTTTGAGATCGGATTTCAGTTTAACATAATATATTGATGGATGTTGTAAAACAGGGTGGGCCAAAAGATAAGGTCAGCTGGACAGTTTCTAATACCTTAGCAACCGTGGTCGTCCATTGCGATAATGGTGGACAATCGTGTCATCACTAAGCACTTCTTTATTGGAGGTTCACTCATGGTACATGTCAGGATTACATTCACAGACACACTTCTCAATAAGTACTTTTATATTGGAGGTTCACTCATGGTACATGTCAGGATTACATTCACAGACACACTTCTCAATAAGTACTTTTATATTGGAGGTTCACCCGTGGTACATGTCAGGATTACATTCACAGAAACACTTCTCAATAAGTACTTCTTTATTGGAGGTTCACCCGTGGTACATGTCAGGATTACATTCACAAAAACACTTCTTTTATGGAATATTCCTATACTGTAAGATCTTCAGGGTTAATAATCAGTTTATGGAATTTTACTACACTGTAAGATCTTCAGGGTTAATAATCGGTTTATGGAATATTCCTATACTGTAAGATATTCAGGGTTAATAATCGGTTTATGGAATACTCCTATACTGTAAGATATTCAGGGTTAATAATCGGTTTATGGAATAC
>NW_013667996.1:171816-173893 GCF_000517525.1 Limulus polyphemus | reverse complement strand
CACTTCTCAATAAGTACTTATGGTACATGTCAGGATTACATTCACAGACACACTTCTCAATAAGTACTTCTTTATTGGAGGTTCACCTGTGGTACATGTCAGGATTACATTCACAGACACACTTCTCAATAAGTACTTATGGTACATGTCAGGATTACATTCACAGACACACTTCTCAATAAGTACTTATGGTACATGTCAGGATTACATTCACAGACACACTTCTCAATAAGCACTTCTTTATTGGAGGTTCACCCGTGGTACATGTCAGGATTACATTCACAGACACACTTCTCAATAAGCACTTCTTTATTGGAGGTTCACCCGTGGTACATGTCAGGATTACATTCACAGAAACACTTCTCAATAAGTACTTCTTTATTGGAGGTTCACTCATGGTACATGTCAGGATTACATTCACAGACACAATCCCAAAACGGAACCTAGGACTTATATACTTGCTTCCCCTATCAACCTGTGGTGGCTCACCAGACTTATAAAAATGGAGTTTCGATACCCGCGGTGGGCAGAGCAGTGGTGTAGCTTTGTGCTTAACAAAACAAAACCATGTTATATTTAGAGGTCTTAATTTCACAACACCTCTAGCCCCTTAGTGGTAATTTCATTATAACAACCACGGTAGGGAGAACTTCATTTGCCTCCCTCAGTGGCTCAGAAGTAAGTCTGTAGGGTTTCGATACCCGTAGTGGGCAGATCACATATAGCCAGTTGTATAGCTTTGTGCTTAACAATATCCAACCAATCGACCAAGAGCTTAATTTTAAAATACTGAAAAATAATCGTATTTGTTACTTTAAAAAAAAATCTATTAATTTTCTCGTATTAATTATCTAAAGGTTAATATTCTTTCAAATATCACTATAAGTATATGTTACAAAATATGTCGAAGGTCTTTTTTAACTTTTTAATAAAATAAATAATGTAAGAGTATAGAATTATCATATAAACGACCACCAGGTGCTGTGACGTCACAAGAAAATCCTGTGTTGAAAGTTGATGAGCTGTTTTGAACATTACTAAAATATTATTACTAGTGCTCATTTTAGAGATCTCGCGTAGTTTGAAGAAAACGATGTTTTCAGGGTTTAAATAGTGGTAAAAAAAAGGGAAAAAAATTAATTAAAAACTATAAAGGGAGGAACTGAAAGAGCTGGATCACCTTGTGCTTCTGAGGTGTACAACAGGTTCCCCAGTTGCGTCAGCTTTAGAAATTGTAACAAATTAGTCATGAATTTTATCGAATCAAACAAAAACCTTGAGCTGAACCGAAAGAAAACGCCGAGCATTAATAAATTACTCTTGCCAATATTGACTGGCTCTCTCTTATTTAAATAGTGCTTCGTTGGGAATGTTCTAGAACAACCCATGAAGTTATTAAGCCTGATAAGACTCGAATATTATCTAAGTTTTCCAATCTTTATTGCCCTGTTACTGTCCTCTAATAGTGCCGGGGGTCCTCTGCCCGTTGTTATAGCATAATTGTTATTTTTGACAGATAAAACACGCTTTACGAGTCAATATCAACACAAGTAATGTTTTAACAATTAAAAGTGGTGTCCGTTTCAAAGTTATCTAAATATTCGCAACCCCGCTTTGGGGTCGCGACCCACAATTTGATAATCTGTCAGGCATTATGAAATAATCCTGGTGCGAAAAGTGTAACTTGTGTGCTCGACTCGCAATCTGAGGGTCGCAGGTTCGAATCCCCCGTCTCACCAAACATGCTCGCCCTTTCAGCCGTGGGGGCGTTATAATGCGACGGTCAATCCCACTATCCGTTGGTAACAGAGTAGCCCAAGAGTTGGCAGTGGGTGGTAATGACTAGCTGCCTACCCTCTGGTCTTTTTTAACTGCTAAATTAGTGACGGCTAGCGCAGATAGCCCTCGTGTAGCTTTGCGCGAACTTCTAAATCAAACCAAACTAAAGCAGCGCAATGTGTGACACCTATCGGGAAAGTACGATTTACGATTTTAAAGATTAATAAATAATAGGCCCGGCATGGACAGGTGGTTAGGACGCTCAACTCGCAATCTGCGGGTCGTGGGTTCGCATCCC
>NW_013667996.1:168009-171364 GCF_000517525.1 Limulus polyphemus | reverse complement strand
AAACAAACAAACAAACAATAAATAATAAGGCTTAAGAAGAACAACTAGCGTAGATAGCCCTCGTGTAGCTTTGCGCGAAATTCAGAACAAACCAAACCACAACATTTTATTTAAACCCAATGTTTCACCGCAAAGCCTTCTTAAGTCTTCTCAATGTAGCACATTACACAGTCTCGTATTAGGCAAGAATTTTCATTTTCGGTGACGGAGATTCGAATCCAGGACCCACAGATTGCGACTCGAGCGCCCTAACTACCAGCCCATGCCAGGCCTACTTGTGTATATCAGTAACAATATTGAAAAGGATGTTTTTTCAAACATACGTACGTTGCTCTGTTGAAACGAAGCTGCTTAAACGCGATGCAAAAATAATTAATTTAAATTATGTCCGTATGACATAATTTGGAATTTAAAAGCATGTTTGTTTTTAAGTTTACAGTGTCTCTCTCTCTACTTGCTCGAATCTTCTCGAAATTAAGGGGAAAAAAATAATTAAGTTATTTACATGTAATGTCTGGAGACGTTTGTTTGTTTGTCTTGCTAACATTTTTAGACGTTAATTGTACTTTATTCGAGTCTATCTACTTCAGTATTATGACTTCAATGATCGCATTAAATCTCGTGTAAGGAAGCACGTTATGCTAATATAACAGTAAACTGACGAACAACGATTTACAAGCATAATGAAGTGTTTTTCTTAGATACGTCCGCACAAATTTTTCCAGGGGGGGGGAGGGGCAACGTAGTGTGAAATTGATTTGAATAAAACGTTCATATACATATGCTGAATGAATAGAGAAAGAATTATGTTTCTCATTTTCCAGGTGGGGGCAAGTACCCCCTCTTGCCCCCTGTGGGCGCCCGTGGACCAACGTTCTTGTAGTTATGTTCTCCAAAATATAACTACTTCATTCTGCTTATAAGATCGTTGTTTCTCAATTTATTATCGCAATGAATCGTTTATCAATTATTATTATGTTTTTTTTTTGGTATCCATCTGAGCCTATAAACATTTCCGTTTACGCTTCTGTTTAAAGCAGATTTATGGTTTCTTTCTCACGTGCTCAGAAAAGGTGACTTATACGGTAACTTACTGTACGCAAAGAGTAAGGTGGGGTGCGGGGACACCAAGTAGTTTGTGTGATAGCAAGGAAAAATCATATGACGTGCGTATCGATTTAACTGTCCGCCAGGGGTTTCGTAAACAATAGGAGATTGTAGTGGAGTTTAATGGGGGTGGGTGGGTGAGAATAAATAGTATTAGAAGTCTTCGCATATAATGTCGGTTCATCACATTCTTATATAGTTGTAATCATTCCGGGAAGAAGTAGGGGATTACTAAGGTTTAAGCCTTTATCAAATCTATTTATCTTGCGTTACTAAACGTTGTAGGCAGTTACCAACAACAGATTACCAAGCATTTGGTTAGGATTATCTCCAATATATTCTTACGGAATACACGACTTTTGCATTAGGCGATTAGACTGCGTTTTTTCTTTTTTTTCTGACCAATCAGACCACTTTCTGTACAGACATTTTACTGAAAAACAACCCCCTCTTCCTCCCTACTTCCGGAAACCGCGTGGTCTACAAAGCGTAAGATCGGATTTTCTGTCATGTGCAGCCTTGTAGAAAATTACATTTTCTGATAACAAACTTCTCTAGTGACGTTTTTCAAAATCACAGACTAAAATATAATATCAAATTGTGCCGACGCTCAAGGATAAAGAGTCTACTTTCAAAGACTTTTAGCGCAAGAACTAATTCTTTGGAAAAGCAATTTCACGAAAATGGACATTTTAATTTGTTGAAATGATATACATCAGAACTAGCTTGAAATGATATAATTTTCCAAGTTAAAATGGTTTATTTGTGGGTTTTTTAGAGCAAAGCCACGTAAGGCCATCTGCTGTGTCCACCGCGGGGAATCGAACCCCGAATTTTAGCGTAGACTTACCGCTATCCCACCAGGGGGCAGTTAAAAGAGAAAGATATATATATAACGGATTCTAACATTTTGGTAGAACATACAATGGTGACCAAATCAAAGCCAGAATTATCATTAATGCAAAATAACCTTATTTCTTTGTTAATTTCTTTTCCTCGTCAAAAACACGAATTTCAGTGAAGAAAAGATGACGTAGAGACCTAATATATTCTTTGTTTCACTACTTCCGCTGCAGCAGACTAGTTTCGCCGAACTCACAGCTCATCAGCGCTGCTTGGAACAGTGAAGCAACTAAATCAAAATGACGTCACAACCAAACAAACTAACCTTGTTGATTAAGATCAAGTTCTATCAAACACAGGTAATTGCCCTTTTAGATACAGAAATATCGTAATAAACCCGCAGCTAAACTTGGGGAAGTGTAGTGAGCCATATTAACTAGTAAAATGTCTTTATAACCCGAAACATGTTGAAGTTTTGCCGTAAGGAATAGTTAGTGGCGTGCGAATTGTGAATTGTGCTGTATCACGCCAAACGGTATTTCACATTAAACATGATTTGTTTGTTTGTTTGGGTTTTCGCGCAAAGCTACACGAGGACTATCTGCGCTAGCCATCCCTAATTTAGCAGTGTAAGACTAGAGGGAAGGCAGCTAGTCATCACGACCCACCGCCAACTCTTGGGTTACTCTTTTACGAACGAATAGTGGGATTGACTGTCACATTATAACGCCCCGCCCCAGCTGAAAGGGCGAGCATGTTTGGTGTGACGGGGATTCGAACCCGCGACCCACAGATTGCGAGTCGAGCGCCCTAATCACCTGGCCATGCGGGCCATTAGACATGAACAACGTCACTATATACTATTTATTTACTGTAGTTTGTTTGTGGCAAAACTGTTAAGGCTATCTGCCGCCGACCCTAATGTTGAACTACTAACCAGAGGGAAGGTAACCGGCCGGAAGCACCCACCGCCAACTCGTAGGCTATCTTTTACCAATGAATAATGTGATTGACTGTCACATTATAACGCTAAAAAGGCGAGAATGTTCGGCGCCAAGTTTCGGTTCCGATTTATTGTAGTAAAACTTTCGCAGTGCCGACTTTTATCAAACAAGATATACCAATTCTCATTCAGCAGTGACATCTTTAAACTGTAAACAGCACTATGTTATTGTTAGACTTCCCTGAAATGAACTTGAGGACCTGAACCGTGTCCTTCAGTAGCCCAGAAATGAACTTGAGAGCCTGAAGCATGTCCTTCAGTGACTCAGAAGTGAGCTTGAGGGGCCTGAAACGTGTCTTTCAGTAGCTCAGAAGTGAGCTTGAGGGTCTGAAGCGTGTCCCTCAGTAGCTCAGAAGTGAACTTGAGGGTCTGAAGCGTGTCCCTCAGTAGCTCAGAAGTGAA
>NW_013667996.1:164330-167091 GCF_000517525.1 Limulus polyphemus | reverse complement strand
GTATATTATATATATATATATATATATATATTGTAAAGAACAAAAAACAGTTAGGGGCTCAGATTATTTTTGAAAAGTAAAGATTATTTAAATTTTGATTTTAATTTTCTGTTATAAATTCAACAAACACCGGTTATAGTAGGGATAAGATCATTAATTGGTTTTCATATTTTCAACTCCTGATGAAAGTTGCCAGGTTCTTCGTTTAAAGCGTTTTTTTTTGTTTTTAAATCTAAGAGCAGCATTCCGCATGCAAGCACGCGGCTTTCACACATTCCAGTTTCAACGCTATTACAAAACCTGTTTCAATGTGTTGAATACAGGTTTTCAATCTCGAAATATAAGGGTAAGCTGGAAAACCCCAAGACTTTTAGAAAACTATAATATTATTTAAAAAAACAAAACAACAACAAAAAGTTAGGATTTTATATCTAAATGGAAGTGATCTTACATCGACATTTTGAAAGAATTACAATCTCGACGATTTTAAAATTATAGTATATTCGACGAAGAATAGACAGTTTACACGTGTCCTAATCTCTTTGAAACAAGAAATTTTTAAGGCTTCTTTCGAGCGTTACCAGAAATCTGTACCCTAATCTGGGTAAAATTATAGAGTTTCGTTTTAATGCTGTCAGAAACCTGTACTCTCATCTAGAGGAAACCGTGTTTTTTTTTAGGCTTCCTTGTAATATTATCAGAAATGTATACAGTAATGTGAAATACGGGATTTGAAAGTCTGATTAACTATATTCAAATCCAGCAGAAACCAAGCTTTTTAAGGTTTCGTGGCAGTATTACCAGACATTTTATATCCCACTTTTGCTGAAGTGTGGATTTTTAAGGCTTTGTGCTAGTATTATACTGAAACCAGAGATTTTAAGGATTCGTACTCGCGTTGACAGAAATACACATTCTAATCTTGCTGAAACCAAAATTTTAAGACAAATTGTTTATATCATCTTCCACCAGAGGTCTTCGTGGGTCAACAAAATCTATCAAGAATACAACTTAATATGATAAATATTAATTATGCTTATTAATTTTTTAAATATTGGTTTTACGCCAAAAATTATAACAATTTGTTTTTTTTTTATTGTCTAAAATATCCAGAGTTTGCTGATCATATTGCAACTTTGTTCATATAAAATATTAACTTTGTTTTTGTCAAGTAAGGTAATCGCTAATTACTATTATTATCCTTGAGTATTTAAAAATGTTATTTGTAGTTCATGGGCTGGGCGTGGCCTAGTGGTTAGCGTGTCCGGACCATGAATCCAAAGGTTCATGGTTCGCGATGCGTGGCCGCAAAAACGCTCACATTGCGCTACAGTGATTGTGGGTGCGTTATAAGAGTGACGGTCAAATCCCCCAATTTGATCAGACAAGAGCAACCCAAAAATTGATTGGTGGTGGGTGCTCTTAGCTAACTGTTTTGCCTCTAGTCTGGCAGTCTGCCAACTTAGTAACGGGGGGGGGGGCTCATTTGCACCTGACCCTCTCAGGTCTTTAAGTCCTAACCACCGATGATGAGAAAAATGCAAAAAGCTATTTAAAAAATGTTATTCGATGAAGAGACGACTTTTGTGTGTGTGTCGACATATAACCTTCCAACCTACACGACTCTACTGTAAAGAATTACAGTGAAGCGTGAAGAATGAACTGTAAAACCAGTTGTAAGTAAAGATATTAATGCTACCATACCATTCTCAACTCGTCATTTTTATACCTTGATTGTATTGATAACGTTCCGCCATGTCGTTGTTATTTTCCACAGTGTTGTTTTCAGTTTCACGAAATTATAGACTTATACGAATGATGAACAATATGAATATGTAGATTGTTCCCTAATGTAAAAATACGATTTTTTTGTCGTTATTCGTACGTGTAATTTGACAAGTCCCTTAGTGTAATTACATTACTTAACACGTCCCCTGGTGTAAATATATTACTTAAAGTATCTCTCGTGTAAATATCAATTAACATGACCATTAGTATAATTATGTAACTTAATATGCCCTCTGGTGTAATTATGTAATTTAATATGTCCTTTTCTGCAATTATGTAACCTGATACGTCATTTGGAGTAAATATGAAACAAAATATTTCTCTTTGTAAGTGTGTTATTCTAATGTTCCTAAAGTTAATATGTACTTCAACGTGCCTCGAGATATAAAAACATAATGCTATAATATACGTTTCCAAGTAAATGATGTAATAGAAACACTTTGAACTATGTGTTTGACTGTCACGAACCTAGGAGGGAATGATACTAATACAGTTTAGTCGTGAAATCACGATACATTGCAAGATTTCAACAGGAAGTTTACTTCGGTCCACAGAATGCACACTAAAGAAGATGGTCTTTTAATCCTCAACAAAGTCTTCAACCACAGCATGCACAGTAAGGCAGGGGGCCTTTTCATCCTCAAGAAACAGTCTGCAACTACAGCATGCACAGTAAGGAAGGTGGCCTTTTCAATCCTCAACAAAGTCTTCAACCACAGCATGCACAGTAAGGCAGGGGGCCTTTTCATCCTCAAGAAACAGTCTGCAACTACAGCATGCACAGTAAGGAAGGTGGCCTTTTCATCCTCAACAAAGTCTTCAACCACAGCATGCACAGTAAGGCAGGGGGCCTTTTCATCCTCAAGAAACAGTCTGCAACTACAGCATGCACAGTAAGGAAGGTGGCCTTTTAATCCTCAACAAAGTCTTCAACCACAGCATGCACAGTAAGGCAGGGGGCCTTTTCATCCTC
>NW_013667996.1:145658-163567 GCF_000517525.1 Limulus polyphemus | reverse complement strand
AAAAAGTGAAACGGCTTGTAACCCTTGCAGCAAGACCCCGTACATTTGATGTTATCCTACGGTTTCAGTGCAGTTCTTGAACGAAATCCATGTGGACAAATATGTGACTCATCCCCCCCCCCCAAACCAAAAGTGAAACGGCTTGTAACCCTTGTAGCAAGACCCCGTACATTTGAGGCATGCATTTCATTGAGCTTTCTTCACACACGCGCATGTCGGTCACTGTACCCAATTCCACAGTTTGTGACCATTGTACTGTGCTTTTCTTAGAAGACTGAAGACCTTATGAATGTCCTGTCGTGTCCCAGATGACTGAGCTCGTTCTGCACAGTTTTCTCCAGCGTCCATCATAGAACCTGGGGTTATTTTGGCTCGTGTCCTTTGTTCCTTGCTTCGTTTCACCTTTGTGACTCAGTATGTGGCGGTCCCGGATCCGACACGATGGATTCTCCTGCTGCCTTTCTTATACTTGAGGTTTTGCTAGTTGAAGGCCATGCTGGTATCGTAAGAGAGGCTGGTCCTTTCGACAGACACCAGCATTCTGTGTAATCTTCGTTACAGATGCACCTGCCATACTAGCGTCATTTATTATCCCCCCCCCCTTCCAGAGTCTACTTACTTATCTTCATCATTAAAGTCACTAAGTCTGGAACTGAAACACATTATTCATCTTCCACAGTCTACTATATTCATCATTAAAGTCACTAAGTCTGGAACTGTAACATAATAGGGATGACAAGCTCTTACAAACACACACACACACACACATGCTCGAGATACCTGGGAGTGATGTCACACACACACATACACACTCAAGCCAGCTGGGATTGAGGTTACACAGATGCTCGAGACACTAGGAGTGAACGTGCACACTCGAGACACGTGGGAAAGATGTTCGTGTGACAGTTTTTGTTCATTGTGCATGCAGATTTGTTCATTTATCGGAAATGGTTAGTTAACATGGCCGTTGGGACAGTTAGGTATGTTTAATACTTGTTTGTATGTATTCATCTGTCGTTAAAAGCATGACAGCAGTTTACAGGGCGTGGCATTTTGTTTGTTTATCGTCTTATATATCGCTAGTTTTTGTACTTCCTACGAGTGATCGACTTTGTATCCCTCTACACTATACTAGATTACAGAAAAAACTTATAAACAGTAGTTATGATTAGCTTTAATAAAAACTTTGAGATTTTTTATTCAATCGCAAACTTCTCACGTCAGACATATTTGGCCTTTACAGTTTTTACACTTTACACTTTTACCGTTTTTGCACTTTACACTTTTTACATTTTACCGTTTTTACACTTTTTACACTTTACACTTTTTGCACTTTACACTTTTTATATTTTACAGTTTTTACACTTTTTACACTTTTTGAAATTGATTATTATTTAATAATTTGGGAATCAAACTGTTCATCTCAGTTCTCCATGTGGGTTTTCACAAATGGTTTCAGATAAAATATTGTTTTATACTTATAATGGGAATCAAACAGCGGCGACGATGTTTTTCAAGCACGTTTTGAGTTAATTAGTTCTTCCAGAATACAGGGTCGGGCGTGGCCTAGTTGTTATTTCACTCGAACTGTGAATTCGATAATTTCTGGTTCGCGATACGTTGCCATGAAAAAAACGCACTCCACGCTAGGAATGGTTGAATTTCACTATTCGATTAGGATAACCCAAGAGTTGGCGGTGGACACTGCCGACTTGTTGCCTTCCCTCAGATCTATCAGTTCAGTATTAGGTACGTCTATACACAAATAAAGCTTGGTTAACTTTTCGCTGTAATTCTGAAACAAACACACAATCATTATCTTAAAGTTGTCTAAAACTAGAATTAAAAATATTTCTATGACATGATCTGACTTAATTATAGTATTAGTCTCGAATTCTGTTCGGGTTTGTTTACTCAGTTTAACCTAAGAATATGTTTGATATGTTTGCAGCAAAAGAAAAAAGAAAATGCGTGTCACGTTTTTTTTTGTTGTTTTTTGTTTTTTTTAGAGATGTTAAAGAGGCCAATGTGTTTCACACATGGTTATATATATTAAAACATGTTTGCAAAGCCTCCTATCTTAAGTCGCTAATTAGAAAAACAGTCTACTTCACAGAAGCTCGTGCTCTGGAAGTGGCGCTTCATAATCTAAACCAGCCTATTTTTAGAAGTAATGTTTGCTCATGAAGTTGGTAGGCCTTTATCACCACGATATCGTCCCCCTAGTATCACTAGCTCTGTATACACTTCACGAGCAACTCCTAACTTTGTATATAACTTTAGAGAAAGTTTGATTATCCCAAAAAAAGGCACTTAGAACTAAGAAGGGTTTTAGATTTCTGGAAACATATTTCTTTGTCGAAACGGATTTAGAATATTCTGGAAATGTTAGCATTACGAAAACTTTTAAAGATTATCTTCTGCCGAAGCTTATTTATAAATAATTTAGATTTCCCTCTACGATTGTAGTTGATACTACCAGTAGTGTTGATAAAAAAAAAGTGTCCACTAGGTGCTAAAAATAAACTTTCTATTGAGCTCCTATTTTTTTCCTAGGTTATTATTTTAATGCTATAGAAGACATGTTTTGCATATAGCTGTTTCCTGATAACGAGATGTTGATCTTAAAAATCACAAAAAACCAGCTACTTATTCAATTATTTTAACTAATATCACTTGCTTCTCATTCTACGGTAATGGGTGACCTTAACATATATATATATATATATATGAACCCTAACTTGATGACTCATATAACTAAAAAAAATATCTATTCCCAGATCTCTCACCAGAAGGAGCTATCTAAGTTATTCTTCTACCTTTTGACTAGCTCAGCAAATCTTTTTGGACATAGTGGGGTGTTTTTTTTTTTTAATAGTAAAGCTTTTCTTAAATGGGAGTGGGGTTGGGGGGTAAGTGAGACATATAATGCGGGCCAAACCTAAAGTAAGTCTAAAATTAGGTTAATGGACGTTTCGGGAGGGGGCATCCCCCTTCCCTTGTTATCGCCTAGTTTTGTGAGATAATCAGCATATTTGCAGTGTTTCTGTCAGAAGGTAGAAATTATTAGCTTTTTTTTTATTATTATTATGATGCCGTTTTGCTGGTTGTTCTGATACTTCCAACGAACCTCTTCAGGAAGCTGCAGAACTGGTTACAATCGCCTGTCTTTGGTTCTCTTTTAAAGATTACCATCTTTAGCCTTCTTAACGATTTTGTATGTTTGTTTCGTGTTAGCCACGAAGGTAAACAATTGGCTATCTATGCTGTACCTACCACAGCTACCGAAACCCGATTTTTTAGCGTTATAAGTCCGCAGCCTTGTCTTTGACTTTGAGGTAAGTCGCACAATACAAAGGTCCTAATTGAGGAAACTTTATTCACAAAATAATGTATCATTGCAGTGCGAGATCCCCCCCCCCCTATTGTTTTTGATATGGATACTCGGTATTCTGACCGTGTGAGATTATGAAATGATGCATTTTTTACATTATTTTTTTAATTGTGATATTTGATTATTACCCCCTCTTGTCCCCCTTTCTGTTTTTTGTTTCTTTCTGTTATTTATATCAAATTTTTAATACCACTCCCCCCTATTTTTGGGGCAGTTTTTTATTTATCTGCCCCTCCAGTGGCACAGCGGTATGTCTGCGGACTTACAACGCTAGAAATCGGGTTTCGATACCCGTGTGGGCAGAGCACAGATAGCCCATTGTGTTGCTTTGTGCATAACTACAAACAAACTGCAACTTATGTTTATGTAACCTGATTGGACGTCGTAATATTTAATGTAGATTGTTCTATTTACACACCATATGTCGCTAAATAACTTATTTAAAAAATGTTTTTCTTGAGAACTCCATTTACAGAACTAGGGATAAGTTGTGAATATCAGGATTCGTGGCTCGCATTCCGTTGCCCTGAAAACTCGCTCAGCCCTTTGGGGCCGTGAATGGGCCACAAGAATGACAGTGAAGTCCCATTATGGATGCTGTTAACGAGCTAGCTTTCATCTAGTCTGTATTAGTTCAGAAAGATCACACAGGCATGCGCAGATACTTCTTGTGTAGCTTTGTGCAAAAATCTGAAACAAACAACTTTTCAGGCACGTTAATTTTAAGAGAGGTGCATAAAAGTGTGATATTTGTAACTGAAATAAACGTTGAGCCGCTTTTATTATAGTGTCGCAGGTTCGAATCCCATCACCGAACATGTTCGCCTTTTCAGTCTTGGGGGCGTTATAATGTGACGGTAAATCCCAATTTTAGTTGGTAATAGAGTAGCCCAAGAGTTGGTAGTGGGTGATGTTGCCTTCCCTCTAGTCTGTCACTTCAAAATTAGGGACCGCTAGCCCTCGATAGCTTTGCGCGAAATGGAACAAACACACAAACCAAACTTACTTTAAGTTCGCGATTTCACTTATGGTGCGTCAAAACTCGCATTATGGAAAGAGAACAATACATTTCGCACGCACAAATGAATTGCGGGAGATGTAGACAGTATAAATATAAAAACATTAGATTTTTATCTAGTTTTTAATTATTTCGTATTTTTCAGTTTTACGGTAACATCGGGTTTTAATTATTCCGTATTTCCAGTTTTACGGTAACATCAGGTTTTTAATTATTTCGTATTTCCAGTTTTACGGTAACATCGGGTTTTATTTATTTCGAATTTCCAGTTTTACAGTAACATCAGGTTTTTAAGTATTTCGTATTTCCAGTTTTACGGTAACATCGGATTTTTAATTATTTCGTATTTCCAGTTTTACGGTAACATCGGGTTTTAATTATTTCGTATTTCCAGTTTTACGGTTACATCGGATTTTTAATTATTTCGTATTTCCAGTTTTACGGTAACATCGGGTTTTAATTATTCCGTATTTCCAGTTTTACATCAGGTTTTTAATTATTTCGTCACAGATAACTTTTTTTTTTTTTAAAATACAATTTCAAAAGTGCATTCCCGTTCTTGTTTCAAACGATATTAACTTTCACAAGAAATGTAGATAAATACCAGATTAAAATACAGAATTAAAACTGAAGGAAAAGCATATCCTTATAACCAACTGCCTTGTCTAACATACTTACAATGATACGAATATTTTTTGTACTTATACCATCACTACTATGGTTATGTGCTGCCATCCTCAATTTTTGAACTATTGACCAGAGGGAAAGTAGCCAGTCAGTAGCACCCTACCACCCATCTTCCACGCTAAGGGGGCTAACTGCCACTTTTATAACGCACCCAAAACTTAAAGTGAGTGGAAAATTTTGTGATATCGCATAGATTCGGACTCGACTCGCCAGTTCCGAAATCCAAACTTCTAACACAGGGTCAATCAATACCCTTTGATTTTCACACTTAGCTTAACACCTCGGTGATTACACGTGTGTAAAATGTGCGATAAAGTTAGGCAACTTACATTCTGGGGCTAGTTGAAAATAAGGCTTAACAGTTTAACGCGAAACGTCTTACGCTCCAACTCTCAAACCAGAGATATTCAAAACTTTGACGAATCTGATAACATGTGTAAACCAGTTATCGCGTTTTCTTTAACAACTTCAGAATCTGCAAATTACACCCCCTGGGCACATCAAGCCCGTCAGCTTATATAATGGATATAATATCTACAAACACTGGAATTAGGCTATAATGACGTTGTTGTTTTTTTTTATCTGAACGTGAATAATATGTTTTCAAGTTAGGTTCATCAACTTGCATCGCCATCTTGTATTCGCGCGTACTTTTTACATAATAATAATAACTGTTTTTTTTTAATCTTACAAAACATTACATTTACCTAAGTAAGACCATTAGGAAAGCCATTTTCCAGGCTCAGTCGTTATTGTATAGCTGCAGGATACTGTTCATATGGTACTTATTTAAGCAGCACCATCGACAAAGAAGCTAAGCTCCATACTTTTCAATGATAACAATGGTCTGAGGTTTTCTGAACCTTAAAGTCGTATTTACATAGTAATCTCAACTTTAGGATCTCCTGGGTTCGAACCATGGCATCTCTTGCACGTCATTTGAGTGCTCTACCTACTGAACTAGAGGATTGACCTCCCCTTTAATTTTATAACATGTTTTGAAACTTGATATAGCCTCAGGATAAAGACATCAACTCGTCCTTGAGAGCAATATTACGTCGCTATGTCATGAAGATCTGATGAGTGTTATTGTATGAATATCAGTAATAAGTTTGTGTTTTCTTTTTGTGTGTGTGTAAAAGAAAAGCTCCTTCATTTATTGCGTTCGGACAGGTAGGATGGTGTGGAGGAGGGTAGGAGGGGGCTATCTACTTATTACCACACCTTTGAGGTCAGTAACGCCAGATCCGCCAAAGCGCCCGAAGGCAGTTTATTCGAAAGTCTGACTATTTGGACATGAGATTATGATAGTAATCCAAATTTGGTGTTAAGGGTGTAGCCTGCTTAAAGACGTAGGTTGGTGTTTAGGTTAGCTTTAAGCCCACGTGAAAATGCCATGAGATTTCTTTTTCTCTTCGTAGTTACATTTTTTTTAGTTTTGTGCCCTCGATATTAGTCAAGGTAAAAATGATTTTGGTAAGGTTGCTTAGCTTAGTGGGTGGTAGAAGGTTTTCCCCTGTATCATAACTTTTTTCAGCACGTGATGCATGTGATTTAAGACAACACGTGGATCATTGTTCAATAAATTATAATGCCGTAGACCCACTAGGGGTCGCTGATCTCTCGTTAGGCTATTAATACGTTTGATATTTACGGGCATATCTTACGTTCTCTGAATTAGAGGTTACTTTAAATTAAAAAGATGCGAATATTGATATGTATCATTTGACGATTTTATAAGATGGCGGCCATGAAATTCACATCCACATAAGTCATCCGTTACGTGTGTTCCGCTTTTTTTTTTTCACGAAATGAACAATGACCGATTGAAAGAAGGAAAAGTTTTCTATAAGAACACGTTTTAGTTTAAACCTGTTTATGCAGAACAGCCTGACTAGGTTACAGTAGTGAAGGTATCATACTTTGAGTGTGATCTACAAGAATATCAGTTATGTACTAAAATGCATGGTAAAAAAGTGACCCCGAACTGACGTTTAAATTTCAAATTTAGGCCTAAAAAAAAAAGGAAAGAAAAGAATTCCAGTGGTGACGGCACCATAAAAACTGCTCTTCGAGGTGATTGTAATTAGGTGCTTCAGTTAAATATCTTATAAAAAGCGATTTTCTATTTCTGCTGAAAGAGCAACAACAAGAAACGTGTACGTACGTATATTACCTTATGTTTGTCCCCCCGATAGGACAGCGTTAAAATCCGGGGTTCGATTCCCCACGGTGGACACGGCGGGTAACCCCAATATGGTTTTGCTCTAAAGCAGACAATCAAACTCTATGTTTGAAATACTTCTTAAATACTATATGTGATACACGAAAGTGACTTTAAGTCCCGTACGTCATACATCCAGTTAGTTGTTTTATGGATTCTATGTACAAATGCAGACGTACAATATGCTCTTATTTAGTTTCTAAGTCAGATTTTTTTTTGTCTTCACAGATGGTGACGAGAACAAAAAAAATATTTGTTGGCGGCCTTTCCGCTCCAACCACTCTTGAGGACGTGAAAAACTACTTCCAACAGTATGGACGGGTAAGTTTAAACCTTATTTGATGTTAATACGTACACACGCTATAGTTAAAACATAAGAAATAGAACATTTCCTACTAAAGCAGCGGCCTGGCATGGCCAGATGGTTAGGGCGTTCGCCTTGCACTATGCGGGTCGCGGGTTCGAATTAATCCCCATCCCACCAAACATGCTCGCCCTTTCAGCCGTGAGGACGTTATAACGTGACGGTCAGTCCCACTATCTGTTGGTAAAAGAGTAGCCCCAGAGTTGGCGGTGGGTGGTGATGATTAGCCGCCTTCCCTCTTGTCTTTAGCTGCTAAATTAGGGACGGCTAGCGCAGATAAGCCGTCGTGTAGCTTCTAAATCAAACCAAACTAAAACAGCGCACTGTGTGACACCTATCGGGAAAGTACGAATGACGATTTTAAAGATTAATAAATAATAAGGCTTAAGAAGAACAACGTAAAAATAGCTAATTACTATGATAATTGATTTAGCGCTGACCATTTACAGTGTAATGACGTCTAAGGGTAAAAAACACAAACATTACGATTAACCAGAACCTTGTGCGCACGTGGGCTAAACAGCCAGATCAGTGACCCTCCCTAAGATTCAGATATAACCGACCCTAATTTGGAACTACTGATTAGAGGAAAGGCGGTTAGCCAGCAGCACACACTCTCCGCAGCCAGGGGGGTTTGGAAGGATTACGTCAACTTTAGTTTTAACTGAAAGTAGAAACTGTTAAAAACAAATATATATATATATATATATATATATGTATGTGATTTTACAACTGGTGGTGATATTCAGACGTAATAGATAAAGACAACTGATTCTTTGTGGATATCGGATCATCAGTGTGTGTGTAAAAAAAAGTAGTTCGGAGAAATGGAGAGGCTGTGTGTTGGTTGCGATGGAAGTCTCGCGAAAGTTCAAATTCTTGTAACTTTCTTGACAGTAATAAAGAACCAATGTGTTTCCTTCTGTCCATAACAATCCATGAACATTTAGTTAGATGTCAACATAACAAATGTAAACATATTTCCCAAAGAGAGGGAAGAAATGTAAAAGTCCCCACATTATCAAAACGCCCAAAGGGCGCTGTTTGCAGGTAGGCTATAGATATATTTACCAAAGAGAGGGAAGAAATGTAAAAGCCACACATTGTCAAAACGCCCAAAGGGCGCTGTTTGCAGGTGGGATATATATATATTTACCAAAGAGAGAGGGTAGAAATGTAAAAGCCACATTGTCAAAACGCCCAAAGGGCGCTGTTTGCAGGTGGGCTATGGATATGAATGCAGATAACTGATCGTCTATTAGTATAAACTCACGAGATGATTGAAACAACCAGATGCCTCTCTGAGAAGCTACGTCAGTTTGTCAAAAACACAAAAATTATAATAATCCTGTTCCCGAAAATTCCTCCAGTCAGGTAGTTTGGAAACCAGTGCTAAGGAAATCATTAATTATTATTTTTTTTAACCCCGTTTTCATTCTGACCTGTTTTGATATTCAAATTCCATAAAACTTTAGAATTGGTCCAAGCCAGTTAATCCCAAGGCTGAAACAGGCTTTGTACGGTCGGTCTGGTTTGGGTCGCACCTGCCTAGTTCTTTCTGATACGTCACTCGTGTTGCCCGTAGTGATTAGGGACCAGCTAATAATGCAAGTCTATGGCACATCCGCTCTTTCTGGTAACATCGCCCACTGGAAAGCGGTTTTACCTGTTTCCCTGCCTTGTCGGTTAGTTAACACGTGACTTGTTTCGATGTTGTTGCTTTCATACGTTTTTTTGTTTTGTTTTTTCATTAACTAGTGACTCATCTAACGCGTGAGATGAGGTGTAAGGTTTACACAATCACGTAACTTAACGTGTAAATCTCGAGTTCTAAATGAAAGACTTCTGGGATGGTTGCACAGAGGAAATTTTTTATATAATATGATGAATATTACGTTCCACAAACATCTGAAGAACTGTAAATAAAATACAACTGTTCATTGAGATAAGTGCAAACAAGTAGTCAGATGACACGAAGTTAGGGTTTTATCTTTGATGATGATTTGATGTTACAAGTTTCACATACGGAATTCTTAATGGCTAAAACAAGATGGAGGTTCAGACATCTCGGAAATTAGCTTCAGAATCAGATCCTCAACCTTTGTTTGAGAAGTATTATTTAGATTTAGATTTCATACAATGATAACTGCTTGCCAATCAATGAAAGAGAAGATTTGGTCCACAGCGCCCCCTAGAGAGTGTGTGTGTGTGATTGCCTAATTTGTTTTTTGTTTATTTTCAAGTAAGTCGTGTTTGTTTGTTGTTAAGCACAAAGCTTTCAAGTAAGACAGCATCGTGGAATTGATTATCAAAGTACAAATAAAGCGCATTTCGACAGTGAACTGTCTGTTTTTTTTTCTGACCTTTTGGGCGTATCTTGGACTAATTAGCCAATTTTTACAGCGTCAGTTTGAAGAAGAAGATATAGTAATGACTCAGAACGAATACATCAATCTGTAGGTAGCTGAAGTTTTGTTAAGTTTTGGAATAAGTAAGTGTATTTATATCTAAACAGAGGTTAGATAGGAACATCTGTGTGGCTAAACGTTAAGAGACCGTTTCCCAAACGTTTGTCATCCACGCCCCCCTTTAATAAATATAGTATCTTGCGTGCTCCCTCCTTTTAAAATGAGTGAAAGTTTGTTTGTAATTATGCACAAAGCTACACAATGGGCTGTCTATGCTCTGCCCACCACGGGTATCGAAACCCGATTTCTAGCGTTGTAAGTCCACAGACAAACCGCTGTGCCACCGGGGAGCAAAATGGTTTGTTTGTTTGAAGTTAAGCACAAAGCTACACAATGGGCTATCTGTGCTCTGCCCACCCCGGGTATCGAAACCCGGATTTTAGCTGTGCTACTGGGGGGCATGAGTGAAAGAATGGGTTAATTGATGGGATATAACACACGGATACACATTAAAATGTGTTGTAGTAATTACTTATTATTTTCATTAATAAAAAGTCCCCCAGTGGCGCAGTGGTATGTCTGCGGACTTATACTGCTAGAAACTGGGTTTCGATACCCATGGCGGGCAGAGCACAGATAGGCCTTTGTGTAGCTTTGTGCTTAAAAACAAACAACAAAACAACATTCATAAAAAATATATTGAAACGTTTAATTTTGCATTATTTCACTATTTACTCTACCCTAATCGCTTGCCCCCCCCCAAGATATAATTTACATTAAGAGACAATAAAGTAAACCAAATCATTTTTGTTGATAGTAATAAAATCCCATTTACTGCATTACTCCCATTAAGTGCAGTAGTTTTAAGCAGGAACTGATTATCAATAAGGGATTCGAACCACGGTTTCGTGACGGTTAACAGAATACGTATCCTTGTTACACATTATAATAACTAGGAAGTCATGCACGCACGTGACTGAATGTAACTGTATACCGGAAAAGTATTTTGTTCAGGAACACTTTTTTTTTTCGATCATTTTTTTTTTTTTTACATGTAATATACAGTGATCTACATTTGTACATCATTAAACATGCTTCGAAATGGAAAATAATTTTCTTATTCGCAGATTTAGTGATCCAGTGGTTGAGTTGGGGAGGGAGGGAGTCACGTTCCACACGTAGTGTGTTATGTAGTTTTTTTGTTTTTTTTCGACCGTTAAAGATAAGTTAAAATTTGAAGGTAGACACTTGGTACGAGTGGCAGTAATTGATTTAATGACGTTAATCTCCACGTGACAATAGGTAGAAATTTCTTAGAAACGTGCGGGTTAAATATATCAAATAAAATAATAAGTAGTTAATCAGATGCCATTGTAACTTCTGATATGTATATTATGAAGTTATCGTTAAAAATCTGAATCAAATGGCAAAGAATAGTCTGTCTCCCCCCGCGGCCTAATGGTTAGCGTGTCGGGCTGCGAATCGAAGAATCCGTGGTTCGAGGCATGAAGCAGTTTTAACTGTGGAATATAATCTCCTTATTCGGTTTAAAAAAAAAATCCTTAAAATACTAGTATTCAAACAAAAGGGGAAACTTAAGAAAACCACGGATGTACTTACACAGTCAGGACAATATGGCAGTTTACTGACCGTCAGCATTCCTTTCATCTGTTTACCATCAACAAGCGTTTCTTCCGCTGACTATAAGTAAGCCTTTTCTTCTGCTGACTACCAATAACATTCTGTTTACCATCAACAAGCGTTTCTTCCGCTGACTATAAGTAAGCCTTTTCTTCTGCTGACTACCAATAACGTTTTTATTTACTGATCATCAACAAAATTTTCGTCTGCTAACTATTAACAAGCTATTAATCAGCTGACCACCAGAAAGCTTTTCATCTTATGACCATCACCAATCTTTTCATCCCCTGATCAACAATACGCTTTTTATCCGTTGAATATTAATAAGTTTTTCATCTTCTGACCACCAACAAAATTTTCATCTACTGACCTCCAACAAGCCTTTCATCTGCTGATCATCAACAAGCTTGTTATCTTCTGACCATCAACAAGCTTTTCATCTTCTGACCACAAATAAAATTTTCATCTACTGACCGCCAACAAGCCTTTCATCTGTTGATCATCAACAAGCTTTTTATTTTCTGACCATCAACAAGCTTTTCATCTACTGACCATGAATAAGACTCTCATCTAAGGATCACGTCTTCACTTCCTTTTTTAAATCATAATCAAATCAGTTCGTCACTTGAACCTAAGTCGTAGATTTTGTCAGACTGGTCGATGAATTTTCTCCTTTCTGCATTGACCATGATTCCAAGAAGACAACACCAGAGTTGGTGTGGAAATGTTTCGTTTGTGGATTTTGCTGTGCTTTGGAAAAGCTATATTGCGCCGCCATTTTGCCGTGATATTCCAATGTATATTCATAGCAGTGTTCTCCCTCCAGTACTGTACCGATATCCAATATTCAATTGGGGTTGAAGAATATTTGGGTGCCTTACGTCGATATTCTGGGATACCCAGTGAGAGTAGAATTTGTGGATGTTGAATTTCTTATGATTACTAGCTTTCTATTAATTTATCAATTCGATGGCCATCTGCACGGGTATCGAACCTCGAGTTTTAGAGTTTTAAAGGCCTCGAGCTTATCGCTGATTTGTTTGTTAGTTGTTCAGCTCAAAGCTACACAACGGGTTATCTGGACTGTGCCAAGTGTGGGTATCGAACTCCAATCTTTAGCGTTATAATTCCTCGAGCTTACCGCTGATTTGTGGAAAGCAAGGAAGACGTTTTGGCAGGATAATGTATTGTCAAGCAAAACTTTCTAGAAATAACAAAGTATAAGCCTATTTCTTTTTGTGTGCGCATGCTCTGTGTCCAGTAGTTTTAAATGAGAAGATAAAATGGGTTTTTAAGCTTTCGCTTAAGCGTTAAATATTGGTACGAAGATTAATGCAGGTATAAGTAAGGTATTGGGGGTTTATTGCTACCGTGAAGTCAAGGCATTGGTATGTTATCAGCTAGAAATGTGTTTACATGCAAGTTACGGAAAATGTTATGTAGAGAGAAAGAAAGGGTAATTGAAGACTGTAACTAGCAAAAGCTAGCTTTGTATTTATAGTTTAAAACATACGCGGGATGATGTTGTGTGTTCAAGAACAAAAACTTGGAAATAAAATCCAATTTATTTGTTAACTTATTTTAAAATTAAGTGTCTCATTCTCTTCTTGTATTACTGGTTTCGTAATATTATTTAAAGAAAACACGCTGTAAGAGTTTGGTTTGTTTTTAGTTAAGCACAGAGCTACACAATGGGCTATCCGTGCTCTGCCCACCACGGGTATCGAAACCCGGTTTCTAGTGTTGTAAATCCGCAGACATACCGCTGTGCCACTGGGCGGGTTTGTTTGTTTTTAGGTAAGCACAAAGCTACACAATGGGCTATCTGTGCTCTGTCCACCACGGGGAATCGAACTCCGGATTTTATTATTGTAAGTCCTTAAGTAAAAAAAAAAAATAGTAGTACGAACTTCAGTGCCATCCCAGTGAATATTAGAATTTCTTTTACATTGCTTCTCTCTGGTTCAAGTAAGGTGCTCAGGAGTAGGAGACAGGTCGCCTACAGGAGAACACTGCAGTCTGTAATGGTGTATCGATCGAAGTCTCTTTCAGAAAAAGCATTACCTTCTAGTTTCTGTGTACGAACACCGATCTGTGTTAATCGATTTGATAAATGTAATCTTCCTTTAGAAACATATACAGACGGGGGGGGGGGGCGAAGAGCGCCTAGTTTTTTTTTTCTTTCTTTTTTTTTTTTCCTTCTAGTACTGTTTATTTTCAAATCTTCCTACGCGGCAGAAACGGGAAAAATTCTGTTCTTCAAACTTAGAATGGAATTCACCAAATAGTTAGTAACATTTTATAGAAAAATAAATGAATATAGCTGTACAATTTAATACGAAAACAAAGTTGGTATTTGCTGGCTATAAGCTCATTTCTGTATACGGTTAACAAAAGAACAGAACACAACAACCTTAGATTATAAATGTATTGAGTTTTAAAAATGCACAAGGTCATAAGAAAATCTAAACAAAAGCATGGAATAATGAACTGTAACCTTTTATAGACGACCTATTTTGGTATATATGTAATGGAATCAATGTCGTCCTTTTTCTCCCTGGTTCGCGTCCCGTTGCTGTAAAAAAAAGACGCTCTTTGGAGCCATCCTCCCGGTCCCACCAAACATGCTCGCCCCTTTCAGTCGTGGGAGCGTTATAATGTGACGCTCAATCCCACTATTCGTTGGTAAAAGAGTAGCCCAAGAGTTGGCGGTGGGTGGTGATGACTAGCTGCCTTCCCTCTAGTCTTACACTTCTGAATTAGGGACGGCTAGCGCAGATTGCACTCGTGTAGTTTTGCGCGAAATTCAAAGACAAACAAACAAACTCAAGCTTTGGAGCCTTGGATGCGTTAAAAGATTGATTGTAAAATCCTGCTTTTCAATAAGAATACTCCAAGAGTTGGCGGTTGGTGCTGTGGATTAGCTGGTTTCCCCTTTAGCCTGCCAGTTCGAAATTAGGGGCGGCTATCGCAAATTGCCCTTGTGTGGCTTTGCGCGAAATTACAAAACAAAAGAAAACAAAAACAGACCTTTTTTTTCTGTCGCAGAATCTACCCCCCCCCCTCCCCAGAGGCTCAAGGCTAAAAACAGATTGCTCATTGGGTAGCTTTGCGCTTAACAATAGTCAACCTACCGCTGATTTTACCCAGGGTCTCAGGATTGAAGATGTAACAGAAAAATAAATTAATAAAATATGTAAAAAAATGAAGTCACTGAAACAGAAGATTCGGAGAGTAAATAAAAAAAAGGTAATTAAAATTACTTCAGTGATAGCATTATTTCATTTAACTGAGTGGGAAAAAAGGGGGTGGGCTGAAATGACATCTTTACACATTTGGTTGTTTGTTTCAAGATTTTCATGCAAAGCTACACAAGAGCTCTCTTCACAGACAGACTAGATGGAAGGTAGCTAGTCGATATCGAAAACCGCCAACTCTCGTCTGATCGAACAGTGGGAATTGGTCTTATTTTTATAGCGCACCCATGACTTAGTGAATACGAGGATTCATGCTTTGCGACCCGTTGCCACAAAATCACGCTCTACATTTGGGGTCGTGAGCGCATTATAAGGGTGACGATCAAATCCGCTACTCAAGCATCCCAAGGGTTGGCGGTGGGTGTTGTAGAATAGTTCCCCCCCCCCATCTTGCCTATACGCAGACAGCCCTTGTTCGAAGTTCTGAAACAAAGAAAAATATCTTATCATTAGTGTTACATAAATGAATATGAGGGTCATCAGGGAATTACCATCATTTCCGGTCTGAATATTGTCTTGTCCGTCCAATAATAAAGTTACCGAGCTTGAATCGGATGTTTACTGAGATGGCCCCCTTCTGACTTCAGTGACATAAGTAAGTTCCTTCCTTTGTGATCTGTGGCATCGTGTAATACGAAAAAAAAACAAAACAGAATTCGGATATTGTAATCAACATTTCTGATTAAAAATAGAAGCGTCTTGAGACGTTATTCAACCTACTCACAAGTTTTGGCATCTCAACTAGAAGTACCGGGCCCACCCAAGAAGCGGGAAGGTCGGGAATATTTTCCCAAAGCCCACTGCTTACCAAGGGGTCCAGAAATGTGTACAGAGTGTATCAAATCGGTACGGAACGTTTGAGTTTGTTTGTTTGTCTGTAGTTAAGCGCCAAGCTACACAATGGGCTGGCTGCCGGTGCTGTGCTTACTACGGGTATCGAAACCCGGTTTTTAGCCTTATAAACCCACAGACTTACACCGCTGAGCCACTGAAGGGGCGAACGTTGAAGAAAACATAAACCACGCCTTTAATCACTTATGTGTGTGTTGGCGGTATTATTCCGAAAACTATTTGGGGGGGGTGGGGGGTGGAGACACGTACTACTTCATCCCCGGGGCTCCTGATGGCCATTAGAAGTACCAAATTTTTATCCACAGACGTGTTAATTGTGGGAAGCGAAGTTTAACTTTAAAGATTGAACGAGAGAAACGAGAAGACAGATTAGGATATCGCTAATTTCCTTCTATGTTAATTCGAGGTTTTTTTACAACGCTAAAATCAGCGGTTCGATTCCTCTCGGTGGACGCAGCAGATAGCCCGATAGGGCTTTACTATAAAAACAATCACACACTCGAGGTTTTTGTTGTTGTTTTTTTTCAAGCGCAAAGCTACCCAGTGGGCTATCTGAGCTGTGCTCACTGCGGATATCGAACCGTGATTTTGGGGGGTATAAAAAACCCTCAAACTTGTTGTTGACTCACCAGGGGAGCTTAGCTTAACTCAGGGGTACGTGTACTTTATGCATTATTTAGAGATATCCCTTACTTTTAAACCTATAGTGCCCTCCACAACAAATGTATTTATTTTTCCAGTAACAGCAAACGTACAAAGGAAAAAAAGGTTGTTATGTAACAGGGTTATTCTAACACCTGTACCCCGCTGTTTTACGTACCGTAAAGCAATCTTCTCGACAGATTAGAAACGCTGCCAACGCTAGCCACGTGATATGCCTGCTTTTATTTTTTGCTAAACACTGTGGAAAACAATGTATCTTCTATGTGCTACCCGAACGTGAGTGGAAGAACGCGCCATCTGTCGGCATATTATATTTAAGTTGTTAAATTTCTTGTATTTATGGGTTTGATTCGTTTTTCTTCGCATAAATGAAGCATTCATCACAGATAGTTTTGAAGGCGTTAATAGGGATTCCCATTCTTTGTTCTGTTTGTTTGTTGGTTTGTTGTGAAGTGCAAAGCTTACACGATGGTCTACCTGTGTTGTGCCCACCACGGGTATCGACATCCAGTTTTTAGCGTTATAAGCCTTCGGACTTATAGCTGAGCCCCTGGGGGCGGAGGGCTTTTTTTTTTGGCTGGGATATCGCAAGTGTTCTAAAAACCCCATTAAGCTTCGAAAGGACTCGCGCATCGTTAAAAATTTCAGAAATGCATTTTGATATTTGAAAATCTACTTGGGTATCTTTCACCTTCGAGATTGTTTACGATTATCTTCGAGCAGAGGAATCACCCTATTTATAGACTTGAATTTAGTTCAAGTTTTCGTGTATGTATCTGATGGTGATGAAATGCTTTAAAACAACAATAAAAGTACCTTCGTGTTGTTGTTATAAAAAAACTTTAAGTGTCTTTACGTGGAAATAAAATGTTGAGTAATTCCATGTTTAAAACCTGCAAGGCGTCAAAAATACGTTTTCTTTTTCTGTGTTTGGTCAATTTGTTAATGTCCAGCTAGCCAGACATAGAAACATCTGTGCAGAATAACAATAAATAAAATTACTTTTACAGATTCATGGTCGCCCCCCAGTGACACAGTGGTATGTCTGCGGTATTATACTAATAGAAACCGAGTTTCGATACCCGTGGTGGGCAGAGCACAGGTAGCCCTTTGTGTAGCTTTGCGCTTAACAACAACAGCTTTCCTCGGTTAAGCGTTTTTGAGTGAGTTTTGATTACAGCTTAAAGTGGACATTTATTTATGTACTAAATTCAGAATATAGTTTATCTCAGTACCGATAATTTTGTTCACCCCCCCACCCCGATTATATCTACCTCACTTACTGTAATAAAAACTACATTGCATTGATGATATTTTTGTTTTCTTTCTACAGAAATCGAGACAAATCACACTATGTCATGCTCTAGTTCACAATGGTAGCTACTAATATCATGTGTTCAT
>NW_013667996.1:136259-144729 GCF_000517525.1 Limulus polyphemus | reverse complement strand
AATTTTTTGTTTTTGTTTTTCAAGTACACACTTTTAGCTCATATCTCCGTCATCTCTTGGCCAATTTGACATCTAATTACAGTTTTGGACTCAGGAGGTCAAACCCTTTCGATTGATGTATTTGACCACACCCAAAGGTCTCATAGATTGATTTATTCTAATCCTGCCTAAAAGAATTTCAAGTGCCACGGCTATTGAGGATTCCCTCTTTTTTTTTTTTTTTAGTATTCAAATTCACTCTTTTTTTTTTCCAAATTTTAATTCTCGAGCAAGCTGTAGGTTGCATGTTTCACCAGAATATCTCAGACACAGCTTTAGGTTGCATGTTTCACCAGAACCGGAATCTCAGACGCAATCTTAGGGAGCATGTTTCAGTAAAATTCGTTATTGTTTGTAATATGACGATGACAGTTTTCTTTTCATGCAGATAGTAACCTTGACTTGATTGATTATAGTAATAAGTAACACTAGTGAATTAGTAACGAATTAGCGAATCTCTTTCACAAGTCACGTAGCGACCTCTCGTGTAACTCGCCAAACGTAAATAATGTACAGTGCTGGTAAATATCTCACCGAATGAATTCGCTTGATTACGTTTATTATTATTTTTAACTTCTGATTGAAGCAAGTAACTAACTGACGTCAAAACTTAAAATCAGCCTGATTACGATTATAGCTAAGACTGCTAAGTGAATATCATTTTCTTACTTATAAAGATTAAAATACATGAGTTCATCTGTTGGTGCTGTCGCTCTTAACGATATTTTCGGCCATAAACCCAATAATATCTCACGAGGTTCGGCCAGCTCAGGTGATTTAGGCTAGTCCTAAATCCATCTACAAAGCTAACAATTAAAAACAATTTCTTAAGCATTCTTACCAATACAGTTAATTAAAGTAAAATTATAGACGAAACACACAGTGCTAGGAAATATTAAAGAACTTATAGATATCATTAATTTATTTTTTAAGGGTTCAATCCACCTTCTCACAGAACTTATAGACATCGTTAATTTATTTTTTATGAGCTCAATCCATCTTTTTACAGAACTTATAGACATCGTTAATTTATTTTTTATGAGCTCAATGCATCTTTTTACACAACTTATAGACATCGTTAATTTATTTTTATGAGCTCAATCCTTCTTTTTACAGAACTTATAGATATCGTCAATTTATTTTTTATGGATTGAATCCATCTTCTCACAGAACTAGTAAACAATCGTTCTTGTTAACAATCATTTGCAACATAATTTTTGATATATTTATCAAACAGTCGCTGTTTAAACTCACGAGATTAAGCTGACGAAATTGTTTTTAAAAACAGAGGCTCCATTTATCGGTTGATCATTATGCACTGAATAAAAACTAAGTCACGATCTCAATATCTAAAACGGCTAATAGAACATGTCTTAGTCGTATCTATGGAGTTTTAAGCTGTGAACCTGTAGTTGTGTAAGATTGAAATAATGTGTAGCGTTTATACAAGAATGTGTAACGTTTATACAATTATGTGTAGCCTTTATACAAGAATGTATAGCGTTTATACAAGAATATGTAGCCTTTATACAAGAATGTGTAGCATTTATACAAGAATGTGTAGCATTTATACAAGAATGTGTAGCGTTTATACAAGAATGTGTAGCGTTTATACAAGAATGTGTAGCGTTTATATAATAATGTGTAGCGTTTATACAATAATGTATAGCCTTTATACAAGAATATGTAGCCTTTATACAATGATATGTAGCCTTTATACAAGAATGTGTAGCCTTTATACAAGAATGTATAGCGTTTATACAAGAATATGTAGCCCTTATACAAGAATATGTAGCTTTTATACAAGAATGTGTAGCCTTTATACAAGAATGTATAGCGTTTATACAAGAATGTATAGCGTTTATACAAGAATATGTAGCCTTTATACAAGAATATGTAGCTTTTATACAAGAATATGTAGCCTTTATACAAGAATATGTAGCCTTTATACAAGAATATGTAGCCTTTATATAAGAATGTGTAGCCTTTACACTGCTAATGTATTCTTCTGAATTATTCAGTAGTCAGGCTGTTTAAGATACGAAACATAAATATGAAGCCTAAACTATCACACAGTTCACCACTTACCCGTGAGTTATACCGGATTCGGGGATTCCCACCCCTCAATAGTAGCTCTGGATGAGGACAAATCGAAAAACAAAAGTAGATTAAGAGTTCTTATTGGGGTGAAGTGAATATTACATGCATGGCGTCTCAGTAGTGGGACTAGACTTGTGTGGAATTTGAAGAACATGTCTTAGTTGTATTTTCCTCAGTAGTAGGACTAGACTTGTGTGGAATTTGAAGAACATGTCTTAGTTGTATTTTCCTCAGTAGTGGGACTAGACTTGTGTGGAATTTGAAGAACACGTCTTAGTTGTATTTTCCTCAGTAGTGGGACTAGACTTGTGTGGAATTTGAAGAACACGTCTTAGTCGCTGTTTCAGTATTCAAAATCCCCCCGGTGGGATATCGGTAAGTTTATGGACTTGCAACGCTAAAATCCGGGGTTCGATTCCCTGCGGTAGACACAGCAGATAACCCGATGTGGCTTTGCTCTAAAACAAACAAACAGTATCCAAAACCGCCGTAAAAACTACGTCTTATTATCTAAAACTTTCACTATCCAAAACTGCTGTACACTTGACAGTTTCAAACTATGATCATTGTGTAGTAAGCCTGATGACTTTAGTTGAGAATATGTAGTTTCAATGAAGATTTTGTTTGAAATGTGTAGTTTAACCCGTGACTCGTAGTGATACCACAGACTGTCAGAAAGAGGTGGACTATAAAACAATTCTGAGGCCTAATTTTCTGAAGCAGGCGGTAGACTTGCGGATAACTCTTAAAAGTCCATAAGAGTGGCAGTCATTTCAGTTATTCAGTTCAAAAACGGACAAATCCTTTGTGGAGGCGGGTACTACTGACTGGCCACCTTCCCTCTGGTCAATAGGTCACAGGGGGTTGGGCTCTTATCCGGCCATTTAACTTAATGTGATAGAATCGTAAATGTACGGTGTGTACATTGACCAGCTGTCCAGCACATTTTGTTTCTCAGTTTTGAAATACAAGCACCAAGGCTGATGAAATTGATATACGTCCATCTTGTTGTATGTAATACCAGTATAAATTTCTTCGTACAAACGGGGGCTCATATTGTACTATTCATCAGAAAGACAGACATACTATTGTTGATGCTGAACATCAGAAATATTCCCAGCTCTCTTGATCTGGAGTATATATTGAAGTTACCATAATGCAGAATTGAGCATGTGATATTAAAACGATTTAGAATATGCATATTATCAAGTCAGTGACAATCACAGCCGTAGACTTTAAGGAACGTCTATGGATTTCTGTGGGATCAGGCTGTTGAGAAGAATGCAGAGAAACTTCCATCCTCGTACACTAAATAGATTATGGAGAGCACTCAGGGCAGAGGATATGCTTTTGACATGACATTCTTACGATGAAGCCTTTTGCAATAACAAGTTGTGGTGGAACAGAATGTACCAAAACTACATTTTGACAGTTTTTTGGCGTCTTTGGGTATTGTGATGCCACCGAAAATTTACCACTTAAGAAAGAGTATGTAACAGCTTTCTTCGACGTAAAATATTAATATACATTATAAAGATGTGTTCATATCAGAGATACGGAACTTCCAATCAAGATATATCCATTGTAGTTAATGACATTGGAAAACATTAATTACCTTCGGGTACCAGGACCATCCAGAAAGAGATCTGCAACGAGTCGTGCCTCGGCTGTAGTAAGAAAAGTGCGGTATCTTGTAACAGGTGAGAATCCACGACCACAAGTGTCAGTGGCCAAAGTCTTTCAGGTAACAGTAACATATTCAAGAAAGATTTCCATTTGAAAACGAGGCCAACAGGGTATGGGTTCACCAAGATAAGGCTTCCAGTCATAGCTCTCCATCAATCTTCGCAATATGGAGAATGAAACGGGTATTCATGCTATTCCATATGAAGATATACAATTCAACTCAACGGATTCAGCACCTGCGGATTTCTGTGGTATCAGACTGTTGAAATAGATGCTGGAAAACCGCTATCTTCGTACACTAGATAGATTAGGGAAAGCATCAGGGAGGAGTGGTGTGCTTTGGACATGGTAGCCTTACGGTGAATCCCTTTGCAGTGGAAACTAAGTTGCTGGGCTATTATCGAGACGCACGGTTGTCAGATAGAGTATGACCGGACAGGGCGAGACGGATTGTAACAACGTGGAGAGACTGAAGTTGTTTTATATATATTAAGAAATTATTATCAAATGAAGCTGTGTGTAGAGAATGATGCGAAAATTGGGCATCAGAATATTATAAACGTGTATCGTTAATATCACGCTTTCACCTTTATACTCTGTATGACCTTTCACCTGGATATAATGCGTATACTTTCACCTTTATAGTGTTGTGAACCTAGAAATGCCGGTACCCAAATCAGATGCAAATAACGTATAGTGTAATCAAATACAGCTCTGTGGGGAAAGGGAGGGCTCTGGATACGTTTGTCAGTCTGTGGTAATGTGCTGAAGATAATGTTACCCCATTGACGTCACAGCTTTCTCTAAGAATGTTGTAACGTACTGCACGTGCCTTTTTATTTTTATTAGAAGCCAGGAGTGTTTATACTAATAAGTAGGAAGTTTGTAAACAAACTTGTCATAATTTTGAAATTCAAAATATAAAATACAAAATCCTTATATACGAACCCCCCCCCCCCGGTGGCACAGCGGTTTGTCTGTGGACTTACAACGCTAGAATCCCCGTCACGCCTAACATGCTCGCTCTTTTAGCTGTGGGGGCGTTATAATGTGACGGTAAATCACACTATTCGTTGGTAAAAGAGTAGCCCAAGAGTTGGCGATGGGTGATGAGGACTAGTTGCTCTAGTCTTTCACTGCTAAATTAGGGACGGCAAAATCAGATAGCCCACGTGCAGCTTTGCGCGAAATTCAAAACAAACCACTCTCCTGCAGTAGATATGGAGTCGTTTATGTCTCAATCACTAGCCCCCCCCCCCCCAATTCATCGAAGGCTTGTAACGCTAAAAATCCGATACCCGCGCTTTGGTCTTAACAACAAACAAACAAATACAACCGGCCTGCAGAGACTTGGTATTGTACGAAAGGCCTCGTCGGCACTGGATGTAGCAAGATATACTGTGTTTATTATACAATCTTTTTTTACTTTCGATCTGAATATCTTATTAATAATCATAATATATGTATCACAGTAACATACGTAATATTATTATTTATCAACATACCCAGCATTTTTCTTATCTTCTACAAATCACAATCAAGAAAAGAACGTGGCCAACAATGTGAGAAACAAAGTGAATTCGTCGACATGGAATTATCGACATAAATATTACGTGTGTCTGTATTAACACTATACAGAAGTGTTGTGAACGTACCTGAACAATCCGGGCGAGTATGTCTACATTAATAAGACGTAACTTCAGCTGTATGTCATTACAGTATGTCTTTGTGTGTGTGTGTGTTTCGACATTAGCATTTCGTTCCCTACCAGCCATGTGCGGTACACTATATATTTAGAACTCCGCGTGTTTTAACATAACGGATATCCATATTCAGGCGTGATTACTCATGCGGGCAGGCAAGCATACCGCGGGAAATGCCACGCGCCGTAACCAAGGTGATGGTTTCCTCATCATCTTTTTTTACATATACATGCCTGCTATTTTGCGCTCACCGGAACATGTGTATATATATCGCTCAGTTTCTAATATAATGGAAACACGGTGTTTAGCCTAAAGATCTATTCAGACGGCGGACTCCTTCGTTGGCTTGTTCTACGTCGGTCTTCCCTTTCTTTAAAATCTGTCGAATCAGACGTGCCCCTGGCTTCAGTTTAGTAATTCTTTAGGAAATCGGGCTGTTCAGCTTTGTTTATAGCCCACCTTCTCCAAAGTTCGTTAGTGGCTAAGAATTTCTCTGATAACTTCGATAAAATAGGCTTCAAGGAACGTATAAAGGGAAACGTCGGTTGTTCGAAACGGTCTTTTGTTCTCCGTGATATAATAGTAACCTTAGTTCTGAAGATAAACCTCTCACGTCGTTAATAGTGAAACTATCTGTTATTAAGACGATCAAATTTCGCCCTTTCGTGACAAATCATATTCTTGTTTTGATTTAACGTTTAATTTACTGGATGGCTACGTCCTCTCCATCACTCACATGTAACGTTGATGACGAGATGAAAACACGGGACTCCAATTAGTCTACGCCACAGCCTGGGCCAGAGAACTACCAATTACTTGGTGATTACGTAATCTACTAGAGGGCTGTGTGAAGTGGAAAACCAAAGGGCCAACACGAATTTCTGGGAGATTACTTAACCTACTGCGCGTGTAGTCGAAAATCAAAGGGTCAGACACACCAATTTGGCCCCTCCCATGGTTTAATGTAGATCGTGAAAAACAAAAAACTGTCAACCGGTAATCGAAATTCTACCGTGTTTTTTTTCTCTCATTTTATTTATTTATTTATTTATTTTATCTGTGACATCTGTGTAAACGTTTGTTCATTATTAGTTTCTGATCATGTATGAAAATAAAAAATAATACAAAATTATTATATTTATAATTAACAATTGAGTACACCGTTCGAAATAGGAATATTTAATGCCATAAAACAAATCCTAGAATCCACTGATTCATCAGCTATTAGCAATGTTTTCGGCCATAATCCCAATAATATGTCACTAGGTTAAGCTAACTTATGACATTTAGATTAGGCTTAAATCCTTATAGTAAGCTAACAATTCAAAATAATAAACATACATATTAAACATTTTTGCCAGTGCTACTAATGAAACTTATTTTAAGTAGAGTAAGTATACTACAGAGCTGACGATCTCCTTGTGTCATATTTTATAACGGACAAGCTTACTCCTTTTGTATTTAACCTCATTACTCATAAGTTAATAAATCTATTAAACGTATGCCTCGGGATAATAGATGTCGACACAATGCTGATTTTATTAAATAAGGAGAAAGAGGATGCTCGAAAGAGTCCATAAACATAGATTTTTATTAGATAACTTGTTGTTTTTCAGTTGTATTGTGGCCACATTTTTTACAGTTTCCACTGGTCGTTCTCATCTGCAAAGAAAAACGCACATCGAGTCTTTAAAAAGTAGAGGCAGTTGTGGTTGTCATGGTGTATCTGTGATTATTTGGTTGCTAAGTTACTGGATGCTGACCATACTCATGAGTAGACCATGATGATAAATATCGTGCTGGGTAAACCTTTGATAATCATCTACTATTATTCAAAAAAAAAAAAGTGTTAACAAGTAAAACGTGAAATAGGCCCATATTAGGTTTAATGTATAGTTCTCAAAATCGTTTAGCATTTTAAACCCAAATTGTTATTGTTCTAGTCTAAAGATAGAATAATTGAGACAGTTCCTAATTTATTTGGAGTAATTTATTTGTGACGCTGATGCACGTGGCTCGAGTAATTACGTAGTGCGTCCTGGAAGACATGGTAACCACTAACCTTACTGGTCATTTCTATAGAAATGGAAACTAAATGCAATATGATTCGTACCGTTTCGCCAGTATACACAGAGTCATGGGCTTCCGCAGAAATTTTTCCTGGGGGGGGGGGGGGGGGCAAAGTAATGTGGAATTGTAAAGTGAATAAAAAATTCATATACATACGTTGAATGAATAAATAAAGAAATATTAGGTTTTTGATATTTTACCACGCATGAAAGATATTTTGATTTCTGACATTAAAAATTACAGGTTGAGCCTGGCCAGTTGAGCAGGCTTTTAGTAATAAGCCACATGATGATTATGTTCTGGATAACTTACGCAACGTAATTTCCAGTGGACCAAAAAAATAAGTCCATTCTCCAAAATAATAATTTCGTTTCACATCTTCCTCTCACGCCTTACATTATGTGCCCTCACTTTCCCCCCTCAAGTACTCAAGGGGGAGAGGGGGATACAAGACAAACATAATGGCAAAAGTCGAGATGCGCGGAGGTGTTCGACAATCACGAGGAAATATGCTGTTCGTGCGTTTAACTGTACAGACGACTCTTTGTTATATTCTCAGTTGTGGACGAGCAGACCGATAAACTCACTGCCCTTCTAGCCACTAAGCCTATCAACATATATGCATATACTAGTAAGCTGCTGATGGCCTCTTTGAAGTCTGTGATAGCAATTTATAACAAAGAAAAGTACAGTTTAAGCTTCTAAAACAACGCAATGAAAGACTGCCACAGTATATAAAGAGTACAGCATTTGAACTCCGTATTTTAACCGTTTTTAATAGCATTTTAACATCGTATCTTAACCGTTTTTAATCTTCGTTTTTTAAAACAGTTTTAACGCCGTATTTTAACAGTTTTTAACAGCATTTTAAT
>NW_013667996.1:134642-135536 GCF_000517525.1 Limulus polyphemus | reverse complement strand
TTATTATTATTATTATTAGCAAGCTTTATTATCGTTTTGACATGAAAGAGCAATCAATAGACGTTGCGCCACCTAGAAGCTAAATCAGAAACTAATGTATGCAAAAAAAATAAATATTACGATAATTTTATATTCTTATACTTATAAACGTTTTTTATTTGCTATTTAGCACAAAGCCACACGTTCTGCCAACCACTGATATCAAAACTTGAGTTTCGGCGTTAAAAGCCCTCAGACTTAACGCTAAGACACCGAGAGGGGGGGCGTACTTATAAGTGGTTAACGTCCAGTAAAGACATCAAACATTAAAGATCCTCTCTTCAATAACATATTATAAAATAAAGATTTTATAAAATAGAGCCATAGTTTCTGACAATATTTATTAAATTATTCACTTATTTTCCTTCCAACAAAACGTTTGTCATTCTTTACGCTTTGTTATCCAAGATTTAGGTATTTTACATTTTTGATTATTTTGTTTATGCCGTTTTCACGACTAGGAAACCTAAGACTTATTGTTTTCCTTAGCTAGAAAATATATTTCTGCATTCTATCGCCATATACGATACCCATTTTCTTCTTGAAAAATGACGTATCAGGTGAAAGGATTCCTTATTATTTAATCTCCGTCAAAATTCGAAATTGCCAGTACATTCTACTGAAATTAAATGCATCAAACTGATGGATATTTTTGGAAAATGCTGTGTTGATAATACTATATAAATTGAAATAAGGTTTATAAAATATTAATTTTCCTTGAAGTCTGTTTACTTTTTTTTTTCTTACGAGAAAGTATAAGGCGCTCGACTCGGTGAGAGCGTTATAATATGACGGTCGATCCCATTTTTCGTTGCTGAAGTGTAGCTCAAGAGTTGGCGCTGGGTGGTGTTGATT
>NW_013667996.1:130096-133657 GCF_000517525.1 Limulus polyphemus | reverse complement strand
ACGTAACTTGTTTGAACTAGTATCGTTAATACAAGTCATCACGACGGGCGTCACTTGTCGAGCTAGTATTGTTAGCGTTATATAGTATTGTTATCTATACTCATTTCTTTACAGGGTTAGAAACGGAACAATCTGAAAATGTCATTTTCATTGTTGTTTATGTTCCATTTTCTCATAAAGACACACACAGTTTAGGTACTTGTAGTTACATACAAGGTATTGTCGTCTAGCTTTTAGATTGAACTCCTTGAATCGATCTTGATGTGTGCATGTGATGGACACGTAAACATCTGCAGCGCTCAATGTGGAGGAAGTCACTAACACGAGCTATTTTATCACTAGCGATTATTTGTCCTCAACCGAAGAAACACGACGTCTTATTTCTCAACTTCGACGCCAGAAGCTCAGATACAGCCCGTTGTTTTTCTTTTTGGTGTTGCTAAATATGTTAAGTTTTATATGCTGTTTGTAATACCTTCCTCCCCTTTCTTGATGCAATTGGACAGTCGCGATTTGAAGGTTTTTAGTTTAGTACTCGGAAGCTACATTGAGAAAATGGGGGGTATGTGAAAATTGTTTGTTTGTTATGAATTTCGCGCAAACCTATCTGCGCTAGCCGTCTCCAATTTAGCAGTGTAAGACTAGAGGAAAGGCAGCTAGTAATCATCACCAACCGCCAACTCATGGGCAACTCTTTTACCAACGAATAGTGGGATTGACCGTCACGTTATAACGCTCCCACGGCTGAAAGGGCGAGCATGTTTGGCGTGACGGGGATTCGATACCGTGACCCGTAGATTGCGAGTCGAGCGCCTCTAACCACCTGGCCATGCCGGGGCCCGGTATGTAAATAAAAGAAAGTTATAGTATAGAAGTTTCAGACGCTTGCATCAGTAATTCTGCGAAACCTGGACTGTATCTTATTTTACTTCTCACGAAGAAGAGAAAAGGGGTAATTTGTCATTGCCAAATAATAGCGAACGATTGCACGAAGAGTGTTGATATATATACACAATAGAATATATTGAAGTGACAGTGGTGACAAATGGACATCTCTCGCTATGTTGCATAGCGTCGATAGAAACGGTCAGAAGACTCACTTCGAAACTTACTCGGTTGGCAAGTTTTTCTGAACAAAATGATAGACCGATTTATCCTGACCTCTGATTAATAATAATATTTCCCATCACCCCCTTCAGATTCTTACCCTCAAAAAAGGGAAGTTGAGATATTTATACCTGTAAAATTCATTATATCCAATAAAGGGGTGTTAAGGTGTGTGTACCTATAAAATTCATTACCTCCAATGAAGGGGTGTTAAGGCATGTATACCTGTAAAAGTCCTTACCTCCATAAAGGATGGGTTAAGGTGTGTGTACCTGTAAAAGTCCTTACCTCCATAAAGGATGGGTTAAGGTATGTGTACCTGTAAAAGTTCGAACCGTCATAAAGGAGGGGTTAAGGTGTGTGTACCTGTAAAAGTCCTTACCTCCATAAAGGATGGGTTAAGGTGTATGTACCTGTAAAAGTCCTTACCTCCATAAAGGATGGGTTAAGGTGTGTGTACCTGTAAAAGTCCTTAACTCCATAAAGGATGAGTTACGGTGTGTGTACCTGTAAAAGTCCTTAACTCCATAAAGGATGGGTTAAGGTGTGTGTACCTGTAAAAGTCCTTACCTCCATAAAGGATGAGTTACGGTGTGTGTACCTGTAAAAGTCCTTACCTCCATAAAGGATGGGTTAAGGTGTGTGTACCTGTAAAAGTCCTTACCTCCATAAAGGATGAGCTAAGGTGTGTGTACCTGTAAAAGTCTTTACCTCCATAAAGGAGGGGTTAAGGTGTGTGTACCTTGAAAATTCATTATCTGCAATAAAGGGGTGTTAAGGCATGTATACCTGTAAAAGTTTTTACCCCCATAAAGGAGGATTAAGGTGTGTGTACCTGTAAAAGTTATTACCCCCATAAAGGAGAATTAAGGTATGTGTACCTGTAAAAGTTATTACCCCCATAAAGGAGAATTAAGGTATGTATCTGTAAAACTCATTACCTACAATACAGGGGAGAGTTACGGTGTTATATTTTCCAGGAAGAACAAGAAACAGTCGAAAAAAAACGAATTTTTGTCAAGAATCCAGATTGCTACCAAAATCTCCTAACTTATTTATATATTTTTAAGAATACCTTTGCTAGTTTTTTTTTTTTTTGTTAGTTTTCATGAAAACTAACAACTCGACCCTTCTGATTAACCACTAAAGTAATCAGCACGTGATATATGGAAGCTCGTGAGGTTGACGCAGGTGCCAGTTCAGTGATTTTGACGTCATGACTGTATATATATAGACAACCAGGCTTTACTTAACTAGAGGCGACCAGGGGGTCTAAAAGTCTCAATAAAGTGGATAAGCGACTTAATTTTTTTTTCTTTTCTTTTCTTAATAAACTTTCATCGCATATAATACATGTTACCCTGCTTATCAAGACCAGCTGCAAACACCTGCCCACCTTGTCTTCTTGTTAAAATAAGCGAGTTCGTGAGATAACCAAGGTTCTTTTTTCTTTTGGATTAGATAACGCGTAGGATTTTCAATATTATGCGAGCAGGTGCGCGTGCAGTTTCCTGCTCTCGTCATTTGCTTTCTATTAGCATAACTTTATTAGCTGACGGTAACTTTCTTAACTCCCTCTACTCTGATGGAGATTTTAATCGGTGACCCCAGAGGGCGCTGGGGGCGATATAAAATTTTCGAAACAGTAGGTTGTTCGGTTGTATTTCGTAGCGCAAAACTACACAGTGGGCCATCTGCGCTCTGTTCACCGCGGGAGAATCGAACCCCGGATTTTAGCATTGTAAGTCCGGCATCTTTGTGTAACTGATTGTTAAAACTGAAACGGTAGTTTTAAGTATTGTTGAAGAAATATTCGTAAGAGACTGGGTTGTGATAAAAAAACAAACAAACAACAACAACATGTAATGTCGATCGGAGATTAAGAATAAGACCGTTATCTTCAAAAGACATTCAGAATGGCCCATGGGAAAATCTTCCATGGGCGACACTTAATAAAAGATCTAAAACAAAGTGTATCGAAAGCGTTCATTTATATAACCTGTTTAATTTTTCTTGGCTTAAGCTATTAGTTAATTAGTTATACATATATTCGACTTATAGGTGTATACAGGGTAAGACAAAATTTTCTGAAGATAACAGATCAATTGATTATCCTATAGAACGCATAAAACTACACTTAACCTGAACTAGGCGTGGCCCAGGAGTTAACGTGCCAGACTGTGATTTTGAGGGTCCATGGTTCGCGTCCCGTTATCTCAGAATTACGTTTTGTAATGTGGAGTCGTGGGTGCGTTATGGCCCAATCCCACTATTAGATTAGAATAGCCCAAGAGGTGGTGGTAGATACTGTTGACTAGCTGAGGAACAAGTACTTCGTAAAGAATAGCCCAAGAAGTGGTGGTAGATACTGTTGACTAACTAAGGAACAAGTACTTCGTAAAGAATAGCCCAAAAGGTGGTGGTAGGTACTGTTGACTAGCTAAGGAACAAGTA
>NW_013667996.1:123090-129096 GCF_000517525.1 Limulus polyphemus | reverse complement strand
GGCACTGTTGACTAGCTGAGGAACAAGTACTTCGTAAAAATAGCCCAAGAGGTGGTGGTAGGTACTGTTGACTAGCTAAGGAACAAGTACTTCGTAAAGAATAGCCCAAGAGGTGGTGGTAGGCACTGTTGACTAGCTGAGGAACAAGTACTTCGTAACGGTAGAACACTGAAACGTTTGGTGTGAACTGTCACACAACGAGATTACGTCTCCTCATCAGTGATCAAGTGAAGAAGGAGAGGGTGGTAGTAAAAAAAAAAAAAGGCTGTTGTTATTCAAATCGTTGATCATTTACATCTCATAAACATGCGTAAAACCAGCACCTTACAAGACAGCTTGCAAGTACGTGCAGTCCATGTTTTTTAAGTAGACAGTTCAAGTAACGACCCGCAGTTTTTTTACTTTTTGTTATTGTTGTTTTAATTGCACATGAGTGGGAGTACTAAAGACGTTCTACTTAAAATGGGCGTATTTATGGAACGAAATACTCGTTTAAGCCTTTTTTGTTTTGTATGGATGTGTGCACGAATATTTGGTGGATATATGTGTGTGTTCTGTGTAACTTTGTGCTTTTTATTTTATTTGTGTTAGTAAGTGTTTTTTAACACCAGTTTCAAGCAAAAACTAACGTCGCCGAATAAACACTCGTTTATTTCTTCTTGATATTTAGGTGATAAAAGAAAACAATAAGGTTTATTAGGCATACATTTGCGCATGCGCTTTGAAGTACGAATACAAAAAAAGTTTTTGTTGTTCGAAGACTTATTAATTCGTAATTGGACTAGTTTAGAGATTGGAGGCAGGGCATTAACCCCGGATTTACGTAGCTAATTATAAAGTTTTCAGTAGTTTCGTTTGCTGCAGAAGAACTAAGTTATTTTGAAAACAACTTTGATCCACAATGCACTGCGTCTTTCTTTTCTTTTTTTTTTAAGGCCCCAGGAATCATAACTCAAGCAGTGTCTGCGCCCACCCCACATCACTTTTCATTTTCTCACTTCAAGTGTCTGAATTATTGACAAGTACAGTCTGCTCTAGCTGCAATCACGAAAAGCTGGTGTTTTTGTTGTTGTTGTTGAAGTGATGGATGTGTGGATTGGGACATGTACTTATAGGTTAGATTTTCTTGTATTAAAATGTCGTGATTCGAGCTTATAATCCTTGCATAACGTTATGGTTATTGACGCTGGAGAGTATGATCCAGGTTTAAGTACGAGCACTTATCACCATCCAGGAGAAAGTAAAATTTCTGGGTTATAGATTCCATTCGTTTAATTTATCCTATTTTAATGACTGAAACGGTGCTTTACGTGTGGTTTTTAATAACAGTTACATCATTTTACCTTACCCCCCCCCTTCTTTCTGTTTTCTTTGATATTATGGTCTTTTTTTATAGCCAATAAAAAAAAAGAAGTAAAATTATAAGCCAATCAAAAGAAAGTAATATAATCATGAGCCAATCAAAAGAAAATAGCATGATTATGAACCAATCAAAAGAAAGTAATATGATTATGAGCCAATCAACAGAAAACTGTAAAATGTTTACTGTTTAAAAATCAAAAGACTCCGTTTACTTAAATAAATGATTATCTTTATAATGACAAACAGACCATTAACATGTTTTAGTGGTTTTTCTTAGAAATACTGGATGACTATAAAAAGATCCATATTTAGAATTATTTTTTCAAACATACTTCTCCTAGGGGGGGCTAAATTTTACCAGACACGCAAGGAATCATAAATTTGGTTCACGAAAGGTTAGAAGTAGAACAAGGCTGTTTAAAGTTATACTACGAGGCACACCTAAGTCAATTGTTTCACATATTAGCATGGCTTTTATTTCTCTTCTTTCAATAGTTCGAGATCGGTCACTTAGAAGAAATTCAAATTGTTCTAAATATATGATGCTTACAGTAGTTCTTACAGCACCTTTGTTTAGGGATAGCCTTCTTATGCTTACAGTAGGTTTGTTTATGGATAGCCTAATTATGTTTATATTAGTTTAAATTACGGATAGCCTTCTTATGCTTACAATACCTTCGTTTAGAGATAGCCTTTTTTATGCTTACAGTAGTTATGTTTAGAGATAGCCTTCTTATGCTCACAGTAGGTTTGTTTATGGATAGCCTAATTATGTTTATATTAGTTTAAATTACGGATAGCCTTCTTATGCTTACAATACCTTCGTTTACAGATAGTCTTTTTATGCTTACAGTAGTTTCGGTTAGAGATAGCCTTCTTATGCTTACAGTAGGTTTGTTTAGGGATAGCCTTCTTATGGAAAATTTGTCAAGATCCTTCTGTGACAGGTTTTCGGGAACCCTGTACCCCCCTCAAACTTTCCTGAATACAACTTATTCTCCACGTGCCTCTATGGCTCTTATATAGGATATAGCAATATTAAATATTTGGGTTTCTTTATATATAAAAAAAACGCTTATCAAATTTCAAAAGATGAGGTATACTTTTTATTTTATTGGGTTTCCTTATAAGAACCCTATGTATTAGATCTGAAGAACTGAGGTATAATCTTTACTGGACTTCTTTATAAGAACCCTATGTATTAGATCTGAAGACCTGTGAACCCTATGTATTAGATCTGAAGACTGAGGTATAATCTTTACTAGACTTCTTTATAAGAACCCTATGTATTAGATCTGAAGAACTGAGGTACAATCTTTACTGGACTTCTTTATAAGAACCCTGTGTATTAGATCTGAAGACCTGAGTTATAATCTTTACTGGACTTCTTTATAAGAACCCTGTGTATTAGATCTGAAGAACTGAGGTACAATCTTTACTGGACTTCTTTATAAGAACCCTGTGTATTAGATCTGAAGACCTGAGTTATAATCTTTACTGGACTTCTTTATAAGAACCCTATGTATTAGGTCTGAAGAACTGAGGTATAATCTTTACTTCTTCTGGACTTTATTTTCTTTCTTATAAATTTCAAAAGGTTTAGTACTAGAAACCCGAAAAGGTTTTTCAAGATGACGATCGCAAATTAATGTTGATAATTATGTTTCTACACTTCTTTATAACAAACCTAGGCGACTTTTTGAAATCGAGAAAATAGAGCATGAATGGAGCGCTCTCTTGCGGTTTAAAAAATCATTCATTTAAATTTAAATTTCGTTTATGAAACTAAACTATTATGCTTAAGGTATTGAAACAAAAAGCACTTCATTTAGAATGTTTTATGAAAAGCAAGATGTATCTCGCAATATGTGTTGGAACACGTCGATTCAGTTAAATCTTCGAGATTTAGGTTCATAACCTAGTGAAATGTAACGCCCCCTGGTGTTCTTAATATTCTCGCTTCGAGGATTTTTTTTTTTTTAATTTTCTTTCGTATCGTGCTGGAGCGACGTTGTGTATAATTTATGGGTAACAGCGGCGCTGCCTTGACGCTATAAATGAGTTGTGGTAAAAAGTTAATGGAGATTTAATTAGAACACGGGATACATGAATAAAAGATGAGGCTTGTCACTGACATATCTTAAGTTTGAAAATAAGAATATCTTTCGGGGTTTAGGGAATGGAGCAAAACTTCGGCAACAGAAATAAAGGTTAAGGTATGACGTAACTATTGTAGAGTCAAGGTTAAGATGTACAGATTATGTGTATGTGTAATAGTTGTTTGGTTTAATTGTTGTTAAGTAATAGTTGTTTGGTTTAATTGTTGTTAAGTAATAGTTGTTTGGTTTAATTGTTGTTAAGTAATAGTTGGTTTGTTTAATTGTTGTTAAGTAATAGTTGTTTGGTTTAATTATTGTTAAGTAATAGTTGTTTGGTTTAATTGTTGTTAAGTAATAGTTGTTTGGTTTAATTGTTGTTAAGTAATAGTTGGTTTGTTTAATTGTTGTTAAGTAATAATTGGTTTGTTTAATTGTTGTTTGGTTTAATTGTTGTTAAGTAATAGTTGGTTTGTTTAATTGTTGTTAAGTAATAGTTGGCTTGTTTAATTGTTGTTAAGTAATAGTTGGCTTGTTTAATTGTTGTTAAGTAATAGTTGGTTTGTTTAATTGTTGTTAAGCGCAAAGCTACACAAAAGATTCTGTGTGATCTGTCCACCACGGTATCGAAACCCGATTTTTAGAGTCATAAGCCTTCGCTGAGCCACTGGGGGGGAGGGGAGTATATCTTATAGAGATAAGGTTACGACATGACATATACACACAAACTGAACCATCTAGAGTGACCATCATCATAATAAGGAAATGTATTAAAAATGGAATTATATATACATTTATGTTGTTTGATCTATTTATAGCCCCTCAATTGGCACAGCGGTATGTTTGCGAATTTCCAACGATAGAAACCGGGTTTCGATACCCGTGTTTGACAGAGCACACATAGCCCATTGTGCAGCTTTGTGCTTAACAAACAAACAAATCATCTACTTATATACCTATACCTCCTAGTAAATCTATACAAAGTTTTGTATTTTTAGTTTTACACCCCTCTCTGATGAAATGTTATTTTTTCTCTCCCTCTTCTCTCCTTTCCTGCCCCCCCCAGAGGCACAGCGGTATGTCTGCGGACTTACAACGATAGAATCCGGGTTTCGATACCCGTGATGGGCAGAGCACAGATAGCCCATCGTGTAGCTTTGTGCTTAAAAACAAAACAAATCATTTTTTATTTCTGATTTATTGTAAAACTTGTTCATTGGATTAATGTCTGGTTTAGTTGTTTGTGTGTGATAAACGTTTGAACTAGTCGCGTGTTTCCCTCACGAAATAAATATGTATATACTTCTGAGTATAACAAAGTTACAAAGAAACAACAAAACAAACAATCCGTCAAGTGAGATGAGTGTACGTACATCGGGTAACAACCGGAGACACTGAGTAAGGACGTGTGGATTGTCCTTGTTGGGAAAAATAATAAAAATATTTCCCTATTCTGATGATTTTAGGGAGACTGAAGTGTAATTAATTTACGTGCTGTCATTCTACTGTGGTGGAACAAGATTTGTTGAACAGACACTAATGAGCGGATATCTTCGCTTCGAAAACCCAGACTTCTCTCGAGTAAGATGGCTTACACTCCACTCTTATTATGTTCTCTTCCAAGATATAATCAGCTTAAAGGGGGCGCTGATTTATAAGAGTCCGTCACCATGGAAACTGACACATGCACGTGCTAACGATGACTTCAGCTTGGTGAAGACATCCCCCAAGGGCTTCAAGTCTCGCAGAAATAAGCGATGACACAGACAACAGGAACTTATTAAAAACCGAGCAGATGGAATTTTGGTGTGTGGGCAAAACTGAGATTAAAGAATTGGAACTTATATGGTGCCCGGAAACTGCTGCTAATTGCAATTAGTGTTTGTTTGTTTTTTTAATTTCGTATATATATATATATATATCATTTTGCTGTTGTTTTGTAGACGAACACACGCTTTTCTTTGGCAAATAATTAATAACGATAAACCATTTGTTCGTACAAGAAAAGTACTACTGAACCCACAGTTTACTGGACTTTCTGGGAATTCGATTGTTGGTTTACTTGAAGGCCCTCCCATTCATCCATTCCTGATGACCCCCGAGGTAAGCTTGAGGGACTAAACTGTTAAACTTCGGGGCTCGATCCCTGCAGTAGGCACAGCACTGCTGCTTTGCGCTTGAAACACACAATAGCACATAAACACGCCATCTACAGGAAATTTCCTTAGTGGCAAAAATAAATCGTCTGGGATTAAACAAAAAATAATCCTTCGTATGGACCCGGTAGGAATAGCCTTTGTACTGACCCGGTGGAAATAGCCTTCGTATGGACCCGGTAGGAATAGCCTTTGTACTGACCCGGTGGGAATAGCCTTTGTACTGACCCGGTGGGAATAGCCTTTATATTGACTTAGTGGGAATAGCCTTCGTATTGACCCAGTGGGAATAGCCTTTATATTGACTTAGTGGGAATAGCCTTTATATTGACTTAGTAGGAATAGCCTTTATATTGACTTAGTGGGAATAGATAATTGGGTTTATAAAATTT
>NW_013667996.1:115212-123080 GCF_000517525.1 Limulus polyphemus | reverse complement strand
CCTTCATATTGACCCAGTGGGAATAGCCTTTATATTGACCCAGTGGGAATAGCCTTTATATTGATTTAGTGGGAATAGCCTTTATATTGACTTAGTGGGAATAGCCTTCATATTGACTTAGTGGGAATAGCCTTCATATTGACCCAGTGGGAATAGCCTTTATATTGACCCAGTGGGAATAGCCTTTATATTGATTTAGTGGGAATAGCCTTTATATTGACTTAGTGGGAATAGCCTTCGTATTGACCCAGTGGGAATAGCCTTTATATTGACTTAGTGGGAATAGCCTTCATATTGACCCAGTGGGAATAGCCTTTATATTGACCCAGTGGGAATAGCCTTTATATTGATTTAGTGGGAATAGCCTTTATATTGACTTAGTGGGAACAGCGTTCATATTGCCCCAGTGGGAATAGCCTTTATACTGACTTAGTGGGAATAGCTTTCATATTGACCCAGTGGGAACAGCCTTCATATGGACCCAGTAGGAATAGCCTTTGTACTGACCCAGTGGGAACAGCCTTCATATTGACCCAGTGGGAATAGCCTTCGTATTGAACCGCCAACGTTGTTATCATTTGTGCCACTGGTTCTTAATAATCAACAGGATTACACCGAGAGAGTTTATTGAAAGGAATTCCCAGGGGAAGCAGAGACAAATCTTCTATGTTTTTTTTATTCGTAAAGAGTAACAAAATTTATTATAAAGATGTTTGGCGTAGCCTAGTGGTTAGGGTACCCAGACTGTAAATCCGAGGATTCCGGGTCCACAATCCGTGGTCACAAAAACGTGTTCGTGGATATCCTATACGAGAGGTGGTCAAACCTCACTATTCGATCAAACAATAATAACCCAAGAGTTGGCGGTGCGTGTTATTGACTTTCTCCTAGTCTACCAGTTCAACATTAGGGGTCCACCGACGGTCCTGCGGTAATTTTACGACTTATAACTCTAAAATCCGGGGTTCGATTCCACATGGTGGACAGAGTACAGATGGCTCATTGTGCACTAAGAAAACAAAACCAAACTAAAGGATAGCTATGCTGATGTAACCCTCCCCTTTTTTTGTAGCTTTGCGCGAAAACAAACTTTACTCTTTTCGATAATGATTGTTTCCAAGGGTCTGAACACGCTTTTCTAATCCATTTTTTATTTCTTGAAACAAAAAGGGGGAGGTAGGGAGAGGGGCCGTACGTTTATCAGAAGTTAACACACCCTCCTCGCCATTTTCCTTGAAACTGCCAAAATGTTACTTTGGAACAACAGTTAGTCAATGCCTATTGTATGGCAATGGAACTTTTGTAAACTCAATGCCTATTGTATGGCAATGGAACTTTTGTAAACTCAATGCCTATTGTATGGCAATGGAACTTTTATAACCTCAATGCCTATTGTATGGCAATGGAACTTTTATAAACTCAATGCCTGTTGTATGGCAATGAAACTTTTATAACCTCAATGCCTATTGTATGGCAATGGAACTGTTATAACCTCAATGCCTATTGTATGGCAATGGAACTTTTATAACCTCAATGCCTATTGTATGGCAATGTAACTTTTATAACCTTAATGCCTATTGTATGGCAATGGAACTTTTATAACCTCAATGCCTATTGTATGTCAATGGAACTTTTATAACCTCAATGCCTATTGTATGTCAATGGAACTTTTATAACCTCAATGCCTATTGTATGGCAATGGAACTTTTATAATCTCAATGCCTATTGTATGTCAATGGAACTTTTATAATCTCCATGCCTATTGTATGGCAATGGAACTTTTATAATCTCAATGCCTATTGTATGTCAATGGAACTTTTATAATCTCAATGCCTATTGTATGGCAATGGAACTTTTATAATCTCAATGCCTATTGTATGTCAATGGAACTTTTATAATCTCCATGCCTATTGTATTGCATGTAACTTTTATAACCTCAATGCCTATTGTATGGCAATGGAACTTTTATAAACTCAATTATTAAAATGACTTTTTTATCGCGCGATGTAATAGCGATCAAGACCAGTGTACCCTCTAGGCTGCGCGGCCGCACAACAACCAAACAAGTGCCGCGCACTTCATTATTCCAGCCGCGCACATCCTCCCTAATGGTGAGAAGTTTCAACACGTTGACGGTCTTAATGACCCTGGTAGTCGATAGGCCTAAATCCCAAATAACCAACTGGTAGCATTGCATAGCGGCCTAATGATCCAACAGGGCCGATGGTTAAAAAATACCCCTCCCCTAAAAAAAAAAAATACTGGTAGCGCACATCCCGCACACTGCCTTAATACCGCATTGCACGTGAAAAAATTCATTCCGCACATGCATTGAGAAAACATTGATCAAGACACTACCTTATTCCAAGTTAGGATAAAAAAAAATGAAAGCGTTAAGACTATCACGCTTCTGGTGATGCTGATTGACTTGTGTGTCTTATTCGGCATGGCAAAGAGGAACTGGCGACTCTTCTTTAAATCCCCATTTTTTATCGATTATTGCTATTATACCCGAAGGTCAATTGGCCTCCCCTAAATTAAACATTTCTTTTTATTTCAAAAACAAAACAGAAAAAACTTTATCTTTATCAAGAGTTGCTGTCATGACTCATTCTGTACGAGAATAGTTTTCTAACCTTGAGATAGGGGGCGTCACTTGTGCAACATATATAGATGCATAAGAGTTCTTAATGTCGGTGATTATTTATTTAACTTTTCGTTTATTTAAGCGCAAAGATGCACAATGTGTTGGTTGCGCCCACTGAGGGATCGAACCCCAAATTTTAGTGGTATAAGCTTTCAATCTTACCGCTCAGCTATAGCAAAGGGAGCTGCAAACTCAACATAGTTATAATGTTTAATTGTTCTCGTGTATGTATGTTGAAAGTTATAAAAAAAGAAAAAATAGAGTCACAAACACAACACGAAATGAAACGATAAGACTCTTCACAAAGGGTTCTATCCTCGTGCATGCGTCTACTTACTTTTTAATTCTTATTTTGGTTTCATTTAAAACGAAACGCTCATGAAGAAAAGATCAAATCCTACGTGGTTGAGAAAAACGACTGTTGAGATTTCTCTGAGCGAATCTGTTTTTTTATTTTGTTCTATTAATATTTAATTCCCCGAAAATAAACGAAAAAAAACAAAAACGTTGGATTTGTCCAATAAATTCAAACAGAACTTGTGTCTGTGCGTGCGTTATGTATCCGGGCACGCTGTATTTGCACGTGCGGACACTTCGTGATCTAAGCGGCCAGAACAAAAACAAATCGATGAGTTTGCTGTCTGCATTGAGGAGATCATGGCGCCATTCTAGCAATACCCCCCCCCCTCCTATGGCCCCCTAAAGATGGAGAGTGGGGGATTAAACTTTGTTTTTCTGTGATATAAATCAATGACCCAAGCTTTTTTTTGCTTTTTTTTTTTACTTTGGGTGAAGACGATATCTTAAAGACAAGTTTGAAAGCCCTGATGTAAGCCTACTCTGAAAATATGTTGAACTAACAATAGTATTTACATTATATTCGATGTTGTTTGTTAGCTGAGCTGGGCTGTTATCTGTCAACCCTTGTCAATGTTTCTAACGTCAGATGTTTTCTTGTCTCAACCGTTGCTTAGGGGCCCTATAAAGCTGGCAGCTTCAACTTGCTGGTGCATCGGTTTTCAATAAATGGGAAATGGTAGTAATAAAAAAAAATAAATCGATCGAATCTTAATTAGCATACCAAAATATATAACGAAAAAAATAATAATAATAAAGAAGAACACGTTTGGGGAATAATATCACGTATGAAAATGGTGTAAAAATTTGAAAAAATAAACGATCAAATTATCGTAACACTAAGCCTTTTATAGAATGTAAGATTTAAATAAGTGTACACGTTTCCTGCGTATGAAAGATCACTTAAACATTTTCTAAGTGAAAGATCAAGAACAAAACTTTCTATATCTATAACATATTACTCATGTGGTTTGGACACTCGCGTTATTTATAAACAGGAATCAGTTGTTTTGATATTTTGATAATATTTTTAACACCAGCAGTAAAATGCATCAAGTTTTCGCTAAAATACTCTTAAAACAGTGATCACGGCTAATAAATTCTTATAATGGTACTTAATTGTGTTATATTCTTCTTATTAACCCTAATAAGGGACTTGCGAGTAGTATCTTATTGTATTATAATCTTATCACGATTAACCCTAATAAGGGGTTTGTGAGTAGTATCTTATTGTATCGTATACTTCTTATCACGATTAACCCTATTAAGGGGCTTGCGAATAGTATCTTGTTTTATTATAACCTTCTTATCACGATTAACCCTAATTAGGGTTATGTGAGTCACGATTTTTGTGAGAAAATCTTATTTCGTGATTTTTTTTAAAAATCAACAGCCATAATGCATTTTCAACACCTGATTGTAAAAAAGCAATAATATTATGTCAACTCTTATGTTTATTGAAAAATTTTCTATACATTATTGGAATCAACAATTGATTTTACACTAAATAAAATATTTATCAACCCTAATTAGGGTTATGTGAGTCCTGATTTTTTTTTAAAGATCAGCAGTCATAATGTATTTTCAACACCTGATTGTAAAAAACAATAATATTATGTCAACTCTTATGTTTATTGAAAAAATTCTCTATACATTATTGGAATCAACAATTGATTTTAGACTAAATAAAATATTCATCAACCCTAATTAGGGTTATGTGAGTCACGGTTTTTGTGAGAAAATCTTATTTCGTGATTTTTTTTTTTTAAGATCAGCATTCATAATGTATTTTCAACACGTAATTATGAAAAACAATAATATTATGTGATATTATATAGATTTAACTGGTTTAGTGAACTTATAGTTATCGATAGCTCCTGACGAAGCTTTAATAACGAAATATTGAGCTAATAAAGTTACGTTATGGAGATATAGGTCGTGATTTCATTTACGTTTATAGAAATATCTCATAATAAACTTCAGTTTGCGTAAAACAAAGTTAAGAATACTAATTTTGTCAACTGTTATGTTTATCGACAATTTTTCAGTACGTTATTGTGAAAAATACTAGATTTTACACCAAATAAAATGTTTATTAAAAAATCTTTCCAGCATCAGATTGGGGGTATTCCATTATGAACTTTACGATAATAACGTCTAATAAAAATTTATCATACTGAGTTGAATGACTTTTAGGGTAACGAGAGTAATATAATCTGAACTATTATAAAATAATTGGTGTTTAATTGTTACGATAAATTTTACCTTAACAATTCAAAGAAATAAAGATTACGTCGAGGACATTTTTCAACAATGACAAAATAAAACTCTGTAAGTAATCTTACTCATATAAAAACAACGTTTCGGCAATGTGAATTTAATAATGTGTAGTTTTTGTAAATATTAAAACGTTTCGGTAATGTAAATATAATAAAGTGTAGTTGATGTATATGAAATGTAAGTGAAACGATGTAAATATAACAAAGTTTTTCTAATACAAATATAACAACGTTTCGGTAACGTGAGTATAACGTATAAGAGCGTATTGTTAAGAAAAACTTTAACGTGATGATAAGCTCTTGTTGTGAACAGAATGTCATATTTCTGGTATTAAAACATGTGCTTTATTGAAGTAATAACAATCTGTGTATTACCATTATAATCTGTTACGCAATCTGACATAAAACCGAGACCACACCTTTCTCTCTTGTTACCTGGGAACTGGGATAAAACAAACTGAAAACCGAAACTATTGGCAAGCAACGTGGGTGTGATACTAAGTCTGTGGGTAAATAAATCATCAGGCTATTATTAGAATGTGCAGTTTACGAGAGACCTATTGTCAGGGCGATATTTGCGCATGCTCAGTTACCAGCTTGACTTCCACATAGGTAGCTTGCTCTGATTGGAAGTTAATATTAATTAATGTGGGTAAAGCTATTACGATGTTGCTGAAGGTACCAAAGGTTGTTCAGGTAGCGTTTATTCCGGACATTTGACGCCAGGGGGCTCACAGACGAAAGGTCAAGCGCAAAGTTGAATTTAAAATTATTGTAGGACAACACGTGACGGCTTTGCTTTAACTGACTCTTTATACCAAGTAGCCTTCTTCGTACAGTGGGTTTCTGAATGTGTCAGGTCGTCTATTTAACGTATACACGAAGTGCCGTTTAGAACTTTGCAAGAGAAGAGACAAGAGCATTGTGTGTGTTGTTGGCTTAACATACCTTACTTTGTCTGAGCCCGAAGCTTCACAACTGTCTGTTTACGCTACAAGCCTATTAACATCTATTTTTTCCCCCTTTCTCTAATGATGATGGCCTCTCATTATATAATTGCTCTCGTAACACTGTGCATACATGCGGAAATAGCATTTCTATAGCTATCAGAGGAGGTGTACTAGAAATGTTTATTTACAGTGACAATAAAAGAACCATTAAGATATTTCGGGAATTTTTTGTTTTCTTTTAGTCGTCCCTGGGTACTAAAGTTACACATGAAACAAGTTCTACTTTGGACCAAAATAGAAAAATCACACTTGAAGACCTGACTACAGACTTGTACGCTATATCCATCGCAGGGATAGAACTCTGAACGTTTGCATCGTAAGCCCGTAGGCTTATCATTGACTCGTCTGGAATGTGGTGAACAGTGTTCTCTCTAGGCTGCGCGGCCGCACAAAAACCAATCAAGTGCCGCGCACTTCATTATTACAGCTGCGCACATCGTCAGTAATGGTGAGGAGTCTCAAGACGTTGACGGCCTTAATGACCTTGGAAGTTGATAGGCCTAAAGCCCAAGTAACCAACTGGTAGTTTTGCAAAGTGGCCTAATGACCCAATAGTTTCGATGGTTCAAAAATACCCCGCCCCCCAAAAAAAGGCAAACAAAAAACAGCGCACATCCGCACATTTCTTTGATACTGGTTCACATTAAAAAAAAAAATCATTCCGCACGTGGATTGAAAAAATAGAGGGAACATTGGTGGTGACCGAACATGTACATTGAAAAACAGACTGTAGTTTTCTTTCCACTTAAATCTTATATTTAACCAGAAACTGTGAGATGCATAAGCAACCTTGGCAAATAAAATGGCGACGAGGCAGTGACATCACTGTAGGATATGTCTTTGTGATAGGAAGTCCAAGTTTAATTTATATGGTTAAATTATATGATCTAAAGAGGGAACGAGAGTTGAACTTAATTAAGAAATTGAATTTCTAGTGGGAAAAAATTAATAGCGTAATTCCAAGAAATATACAGATTTGATAAGATGAAGCTGTAATTAGAAAGTGATGATAAGTTAAAATGAGTGTTTTAAAAAACAAAACCAAAGTTGAAATTTCTAATGAAGTTTCCATAACGGAAAAGCTGTTGTGTGTGAGTATTCAAGACGAATAACTTAAGATGAACAACTTTGGAAAATAACTTTCAAAGCTGAGTATTTCTTTCAGCTAGTAAGTTAGGAATCGTACATGACCTATATAAAAGTCAGTGTGTGTCACGTCGCGCTTTTCTCCAAATAGGAGGAGTCGGAAAATTACATTTATCCAGATAGAATAGTTCGATTAATGTCTGCCTTTTGCGATTTTAATGCCGCGGGTTCAAGGAGGCCGTAAGGTGTGTGTGTTTGAGTGCCGTGAAACCTTATAAGTGTAGTGAGTGTTGGTATAATAAGACTAAAGTAAAGACGTAGCGTGGGGATCACCTAGCCTAGGGCCAAGTGCATAAAATTGATCACGAAAGTAAAAATATCGATTCAACTTTAAACTTACATCATTTCTGAATTATGCTATTTTCTATTCCATCACCAACATTTAAAAAAAATCCTTTTTAATCAACTAAATTAAGAAATCAACATATA
>NW_013667996.1:107499-114469 GCF_000517525.1 Limulus polyphemus | reverse complement strand
TGTTTGTTGTACACTTAGTACCTCTTTGTTTGTTTTACATTTCAGTACCTCTCTGTTTGTTGTACACTTAGTACCTCTCTGTTTGTTTTACATTTCAGTACCTCTCTGTTTGTTGTACACTTAGTACCTCTTTGTTTGTTTTACATTTCAGTACCTCTCTGTTTGTTGTACACTTAGTACCTCTCTGTTTGTTTTACATTTCAGTACCTCTCTGTTTGTTGTACACTTAGTACCTCTTTGTTTGTTTTACATTTCAGCACCTCTCTGTTTGTTGTACACTTAGTACCTCTCTGTTTGTTTTACATTTCAGTACCTCTCTGTTTGTTGTACACTTAGTACCTCTTTGTTTGTTTTACATTTCAGTACCTCTCTGTTTGTTGTACACTTAGTACCTCTCTGTTTGTTTTACATTTCAGTACCTCTCTGTTTGTTGTACATTTTAGTATCTCTCTGTCTGTTGTACATTTTAGTACCTCACTGTTTATTGTATATTTTAGTACCTCACTGTTTGTTGTATATTTGTACTTTACAAAAACAAATATAAGGAACTCAGAAACATTCGTAAAGTAAACTAATCCACGAAATAAGAATTGTGTTAGAAATAGTATTTTAATAAAGACCCGTTTCCAAGGTAATGTTATAAATAGTATTTTAACATAAACTAGTCTCCAAGGTACTGTTAGAAATACTATTTTAATAAAGACCCGTCTCCAAAGTACTGTTAGAAATATTATTTTAATAAAGACCCGTTTCCAAGGTACTGTTAGAAATAGTATTTTAATAAAGACCCGTTTCCAAGGTACTGTTAGAAATAGTATTTTAATAAAGACCCGTTTCCAAGGTACTGTTAGAAATAGTATTTTAATAAAGACCCGTTTCCAAGGTACTGTTAGAAATAGTATTTTAATAAAGACCCGTCTCCAAGGTACTGTTAGAAATAGTATTTAATAAAGACCCATCTCCAAGGTACTGTTAGAAATAGTATTTTAATAAAGACCCGTTTCCAAGGTACTGTTAGAAATAGTATTTTAATAAAGACCCGTTTCCAAGGTACTGTTAGAAATAGTATTTTAATAAAGACCCGTCTCCAAGGTACTGTTAGAAATAGTATTTTAATAAAGACCCGTCTCCAAGGTACTGTTGGAAATAGTATTTTAATAAAGACCCATCTCCAAGGTACTGTTAGAAATAGTATTTTAATAAAGACCCGTCTCCAAGGTACTGTTAGAAATAGTATTTTAATAAAGACCCGTCTCCAAGGTCCTGTTAGAAATAGTATTTTAATAAAGACCCGTCTCCAAGGTACAAATAAATGATTAACATTTGGGTTACGTAACAATGTCGTTTGTTTGTTTCATAATTTTCTCAAAAGGCTATTTGCGCAAAGTCGTTTCTAATTTCTAATTGAAGAGTAAGTAGCGGAAAGAAAGCTAGTCAACAGAACCCACCGCCAACTCTGGTGGTACACTTGTATGCCCGAATAACGGAAATTAGAAGATCACACTTATAGTACGCCTTCATCAGAGTGCGGAGAGCGTTTTTAAGGAAACGAGACACGAATGATTAATTCAGGGATTCAGAGTCCTGGCACGTTCTCCACTAGGCCACGACAAGCCCTAATGCCTCACGAATTAATGACGTGGAAGTAATGGTTATTAGGGATAATATTCACGGTACACAAGCAGGAAGTGAGGATAATGAGGATCATTTAAATTAAAAACCTCATGGAAAATCATTAAATAAAGATCGCGTGTCACGTATATTCATCAATAATTTTAATTTTCTTTTCGAGATCAGTTAATTACGACACAATCAGGTAATTGGTTTCTGATTTTCTTCTCTGTGGTTGAGTGGAGACCAGATGTCGTGTTTGGTTGTATAATGGGTTTCTTTAGCACAGTAAACTTAAGTATCTATGGGGGGGAAAAAAAGAAGACTCCGCGGATAAACGCGTTTCGTTCCAGAAATTACTAACCTTGAAATTAATTAAACACTACACAATTAAGAGGTAGAAAAACGCTAACTAACATAAACATTGTTTGGCTGGTTGGTTGCTTTGCTTTCTCATCGTTCTTAATGAAAATGCTGCAACCAATATAAGTCCGAAAAAATTTTCAAAATATTTTTTGTCCTGTATACCATGTATTAATAACAATGACCACTTTTAGGCGGGTTTCTTTTTTTACTATGCCTTCTAAACGTGCACTAAACCCATATATATATTAAAAAAAAATCTAAACTTGGAACTTGCTCTATGCAAATAGCCCCCCAGTGGCACAGCGGTATGTCTGCGGACTTACAACGCTAGAATCCGGGTTTCGATACCCGTGTTGGGCAGAGCATAGATAGCCCATTGTGTAGCTTTGTGCTCAATTACAAACAAAACAAACAAACTATGCAAATAAAGTTTTTCCTGCTTTTTTTTTTTAACTGATGGAGTATCAGTTTTTTAAATTGTTTTTCAGTTAAAATGTCGGTTTCAGATACCTGTTTTTACTTCGCGGAAGAGAACATTTGAGATTTATTATCCTTGATATTCTGTGAAGACAGACATAATTTGATTAGTTACCCATGAAGTAAAATCTGTAAAAGTGCCCCAACAGGACTCGTTAGGTATGGAAAGAGGAAAACCTTTGGATGTTAATTTTTCAGGTTTTGATTTCATTTGTGGTTATTAACTTCTCGGTTTTCTTGCAAGACAGTTTTTGTCTTAATTCTTTTTCTTCGGCTTTTCTCTTTAGCAGGGATCGCGATCCTTCGCACGTGTTGCCTTCCTCCAATCATCTCTGTTCATTGCCAGATCCTCTTAACTCAGGCCCGGCATGGCCAGGTGAGTAGGGTGCTCGACTCGCAATCTGCGGGTCGCGGGTTCGAATCCCCGTCACACCAAACATGCTGATGATGACAAAACCTTGTCGAAATGTTGTACATTTGCCAATTCAATTTTAGCGTTATAAGCCTGCAAACTTACCGCTGAGCCACTAGAGGGCTTTATTTTTAATCAGTTCGCTTATTCCAATATTTAACTGAATGTTTTTATTTTATAAAAATAAAACCAAATACCGCCTCTAAAAAAAAAAAATCTTCATTATATACTAGTGTAACTTTTAAACCAGCTAGTGTAGCCATAATACTCGTTTTTTTTTAAACTTCTCCATGTTAGCATCTGAAAACCGAATATACACGTCAATAAGTTTTTTCAAGACTTTAGAATTAGTTTGCATTAGTTTTCAAGAAATCTTTAGTTCGAAACTTTCGCAACGTCTCTAGAACTTTCTCTTCTCCACCCTCCACATTCTTCTGTTGTGAAAGAGTTAACTCGTGAAGTTAATCACTGTGGTTGTTTCTGCTTGTTGGGCTGTGTGCAGAACCAAAAAGAGCTCGAGATAAGGACCATCTTGGAGTAAAGCCTTCCCACTATCTGAACACTTCAGCTCGGTGTATTGGCTTACCATTAAGGTCTCTCAAGAGAGGCTTCCATCATGGCCAAGGTGGGCGGAAACGTCAGGAAAAACAAAAACAGACAAAATCTCAAAGGAAGTGGTTATTTTGGAGATCTTAACGCTAACCTACAGTGTATCTTAATGGGTTGAAACCTTACAGGAAACATAGGAAAGTTGGGTCATTTATTACTGGATGTTCTTATTGCGCACGTTGTATATATATATATATATACTTTAAGCCTTGTTGAAATAGGCTTAGCAGCTTTTTATCACTGGAAGTTAACGAAGTCAAATTCATTCCCCAAATCCTTAAATCTAGTAGTCTTACCCGTTGAATGTTAAATAAGACAGGTCATAATAGTCGACGAGATAAGTTAATAATATAAACAGAGTTTTAATAAAATCAAATTACATCAGTCACTCATATATTACACTTCCGTGTACGAGTAACTAAAGTTGATTCAGTTTATATCACCAGCTTTTTTTCATAACGAGTATGGGACGTTAAGTAACTCAGATTGTACCGTAATTATAACTTTAGCTTATGGATTCATGTCTGTTGACGTGTAGCAAATGTTAGATAATAAAAACTGCTTCGAGTATTCTGTGTGCAAAGTTAAGTAACGGAAAATTTTGGGCGCAAATTTAAGTAACAGAGTATTTTGGGAAGAAAATTGAGTCACTGAATATTTTTTGGGGGGAAGTTAAGTAATGATGCTACATAACACAAACTACAGACTCGTGCCATATTGTCTTCATTTTTAACAATATCTTCTCCGAGCAGCTACAATTGTAAACAAGATTTATTTTCTGTCCACGACATAGTTTGAACAATCTTAACTATTAACGTGAAATAAACAGGATTTGCAACAATAATAATATTGGGCATTGACAGATAAGAAGTAATTTCCTACGTCATAACAAACACCTAAGCCTATTTATTATTGTTGTAAATCCCATTTATTCTTCCTGAACAATTAAGGATGTCCAAATTATCTGCGTGCTTTGGCATTGTTGTGTTTTAATGTCTTATATAACAATTATAAAGTTCAATCAACACACCAAAAGTGTATAGATGCGTTTATATGTGCTTCAGATATCTGTGATTACATTCGAATAGAATGTACATATTATATGAAACCTTAAGGTTAACCTTGTTTAATATTATTAGGAACACGATTACACATTATAGAAAACCTTAAGGTTAACCTTGTTTTATATTATAAGGAACACGATTACACGTTATAGAAAACCTTAAGGTTAACCTTGTTTAATATTATTAGGAACACGATTACACATTATAGAAAACCTTAAGGTTAATATCTTGTTTAATATTATTAGGAACACGATTACACATTATAGAAAACCTTAAGGTTAATATCTTGTTTAATATTATTAGGAACACGATTACACATTATAGAAAACCTTAAGGTTAACCTTGTTTAATATTATTAGGAACACGATTACACATTATAGAAAACCTTAAGGTTAACCTTGTTTTATATTATAAGGAACACGATTACACATTATAGAAAACCTTAAGGTTAACCTTGTTTTATATTATAAGGAACACGATTACACATTATAGAAAACCTTAAGGTTAACCTTGTTTTATATTATAAGGAACACGATTACACATTATAGAAAACCTTAAGGTTAACCTTGTTTTATATTATTAGGAACACGATTACACATTATAGAAAACCTTAAGGTTAACCTTGTTTTATATTATTAGGAACACGATTACACATTATAGAAAACCTTAAGGTTAACCTTGTTTTATATTATAAGGAACACGATTACACATTATAGAAAACCTTAAGGTTAATATCTTGTTTTATATTTTGATAAAATAATAATATGTTATAAAAAAAACTTTAGATCAGTTTTGTTTTATATCTTAATACAAAAAGTATACATTATGAAAAAACCTTAAGGTTAATGTTATTTAATAATTTAATTAAGGATGGCACGTTACAAGAAACCTTAAGGTTAATGTTGTTTAATATTTTAATTAAGGATGGCACGTTATAAGAAACCTTAAGGTTAATGTTGTTTAATATTTTAATTAAGGATGACACGTTACAAGAAACCTTAAGGTTAATAGTATTTAATATTTTAATTAAAGATGACACGTTACAAGAAACCTTGAGGTTAATAGTATTTAATATTTTAATTAAGGATGACACGTTACAAGAAACCTTAAGGTTAATAGTATTTAATATTTTAATTAAGGATGACACGTTACAAGAAACCTTAAGGTTAATATTGTTTAATATTTTAATTAAGGATGGCACGTTACAAGAAACCTTAAGGTTAATAGTATTTAATATTTTAACTAAAAATTAGTTTTTATAAGAAACCCGAGGGTTATTTTTTCTTTTTTTTCTGTCGTAATTGATTGAAGTCTCGAAATGGAGACTATTTTTACTTGAAAATTGAAATATGGTTGTCATTATCTTCTTGTTCCAGGCCTTTTGTGAACTTTCGACCTTAAGTTCCAGATAATGCCTTGTTTGATATAAAGTTTGTACCGAAAAGTATTGCATTGAAAAGTAAGGGTCTTAAAAATTAAGTAAGATTTGTTTCCCCCTGGGAATTCTGAAGTTTGTGCCCTCAAGGATTAGATAGTTACATCGTCTTCCATCTTCTTTTTCTCGACTATAAAATTGGTTTCCGTTATCTGGTGGAAACAACTTTCCAGCTGACAGAACAAAACCCATAAATCATTAGAGGCAATACACACCTTGCTTTTTATAGGTTTTAAGACTTATTACTCTCCTCTAGTGATCATCTTGCTCTTTCCTGTCCTAAAATCTTTTCATTTACTCAAACGATTACGAAATATGTTCATAAATTTCCCCAAAAAGAAATTTCTTTATTTTGAAATATTAATTTATTCTAGTATTACAGCGTGTGATAACTCAAATTATTTGTGATTTATATTTTTTCTTGCGATAATGTTCTATCTCTTATGAAAAATTATTTGTTACAATAGACATAAGTCAATCCACTCAAGAGCCAAAATTAATAACGCGCGTTACAGTATATTATGTGAAGCTTTATTTTTAAGATTATCGACAAATATGTTTTAAAACCTAGAAAACCAGTTGAGTAGAATTCTATGTTGCATTGCCCTGTAGTGTTGTCGAGAATCCCCAGGGTGTGTGTTATTTTGTGTTAGATAGTTTTCTCCCTTGCTTGAGTGATAGGACGATCTTTGACTTAAGGGGTAATAAACCTTTATTTCTCAATGTTTCGGTATATGCCCTGTAGTGTTGTCGAGAATCCCCAGGGTGTGTGTTATTTTGTGTTAGATAGTTTTCTCCCTTGCTTGAGTGATAGGACGATCTTTGACTTAAGGGGTAATAAACCTTTATTTCCCAATGTTCAAAAAGAGGCTACAGAAAGGAAGGGCAAAGAGAGAGAGATCATCTGAAGTCAAAGGTCATCTAATTACTCAAACATGACTTCGCTTTACAACTATAAGCAGGAAATTTTCTCTCTTTACTAAGCCTAAATGCGTA
>NW_013667996.1:105178-106862 GCF_000517525.1 Limulus polyphemus | reverse complement strand
CTGTATATATATATATATATATATACAAACACACGATACGTCTGTTCCTCTCAAAAGGTTATATTCACGTGCCCAATTTATTTATTTTTTATCTTTGCATTCCCACTGGGCAACAGTAATTTCTTCTCAGCAAAGCACAAAGCTTCTCATCATATGTAAGGATTATTCTTTATGTCAATATCCAACACATAAGAACGTGGAGGACAAAAATAAAGACAAGACTAGCGTAATGGCCGAGTACGTGGAAGCATAGCAAATAAGATGCAGAAACGGATGCAAGAGAAACGCTCTTCGTAATAAATGGATGTAAATATCTATTGGCGCCTCCTTGATGTTGCTGTAACGTGATTAATAGCAAAAAAAGTGAGTCAAATTGCCGTTCTCGTACGATTTAACCAAAAGCTACGTGCGGAAGGAATAGCAAAAGGAAACGTTAGCGTGAGGCTTAGGTAAAAGATTCTTTTCACATGATGAATATATATATATATAACAACTGAGTTTAGGCTTAGTAATTCCTTTACTTCATCTTTCCACTGTTTAAATGGATTTCTTTCTTCTTTTTTTTTTCTGACACGAGCAAATCCCTGTCGTCTATAATAAAAGCAATTCATTTCCATAGAACTTAGAAACAATACTGCGCAACTGTATTCATCTTAGTAGTTTTGTTTTTCTCTTAGACCTCTCAAGTCCCTCGTGCTTTGACGTTCGTTTCAGAACGAAAGAAGGCAATCAGTATTGTGGATTTGAGAAATTGAAACGTTCTTGAAATTGACGCACTGGCAGCATGGCTCCACTCCCAGCAACTACGAAGCAAACAAGATGTTTCTAAAAAAAAAAAACACAAAAACTCGTTTCCCGCCTTTTCTGTTTTTTAAATCAATTTGGCACTACTTATTCATAAATCACAAAACAGCTCATAAACTATTTATTCGAATCAGTTTAATTTAAAGAGAAGTAAGCACGATGTACGTCCCTCTGTGTATTATAAATGGCGTATTTTCTTTCAAGCTTCTGAAATAAAACAAAAACATTATTTTTATGGTTCTGCTCATCCCCTAAACGAAATGTCCCTGTCATATACCCACTCTGGACAAGATATAGCATAATTTATTCACCCCCACCCCTCTTTTTTTTTTTGCTCGGAAATCTCAAGTGATATGAGTTTATATGTATCGTGAGACGAGAAAGTATATACTTATCTCTGTAATGTATGCTGAATGATGACGAAAGGTTTTCCTGTATATGTTGATCGATAAACATTATATCTTTTTATGTTCCTTTGATCAAAATCCGCCACCTGCTTGAATTGGTAAACTTCATTTTTTTTATTGTTGTTATTTAATAAATTCTTTTTTTTTACACATCGTAGAAACGTAACATATTTCTGTTATATAGAGAAGTAGGTTGGTTATTATATAGAGAAGTAGGTTGGTTATTATATAGAGAAGTAGGTTGGTTATTATATAGAGAAGTAGGTTAGTTTAGGTTAGTTATTATATAGAGAAGTAGGTTAGTTATTATATAGAGAAGTAGGCTAGTTATTATATAGAGAAGTAGGTTAGTTATTATATAGAGAAGTAGGTTAGTTATTATATAGAGAAGTAGGTTAGTTATTATATAGAGAAGTAGGTTAGTTATTATATAGAGATGTAGGTTGGTTATTATCTAGAGATGTAGGTTAGTT
>NW_013667996.1:101518-104420 GCF_000517525.1 Limulus polyphemus | reverse complement strand
AGTTATTATATAGAGAAGTAGGTTGGTTATTATATAGAGAAGTAGGTTGGTTATTATATAGAGAAGTAGGTTGGTTATTATATATATAGAAGTAGGTTGGTTATTATATAGAGAAGTAGGTTAGTTATTATATAGAGAAGTAGGTTAGTTATTATATAAAGAAGTAGATCGGTTATTATATATTATGTATTATATTATATATTACAACGCTAGAAACCGGGTTTCGATACCCGTGGTGGGCAGAGCACAGATAGCCCTTGTGTAACTTTGTGCATAATTAAAAACAAATAAACCTCGAGAATTTTGACTGGCCATTTCGCTCATGTTACAATAAAGGGCCGTTCTAGTTAAAAATACTAACTGTTTCTCTTCGAAAAAACTCAATTCAAAAACTCGCGGGTATTTCTGCGTATCTCACGTGCAGACATAAGACAACACTCAAAGTTATTAAACTCATAAACTTCTCCATATCTTCTGCGTATCAACTCAGTTAGTCATTAGGCGTAAAGTTCTTTCGAAATCCTCGAATACATATACTCAATATTAAATTAGTTGCGAGTCAATTTTCTTCGTTGTTAATTAAATATTTCTAATTGATCTTCCCCCTTAATGCCCATGGCTTCTAAGTTTTAATGTTATCATGATGTCGATTTCTTTATGTTCTGGAGATGCTCGAAGCAACATTACATTTTCGTATATTAGTTCGATCTGCGCTTAAACTTACTTATCGCCCTTCCCTTTACTTCCCAAATAATGTTTGTAACACAATATATACCAATTCTGTCGACATCTCTTTAGGCCCATCTAATTAATTTGAATACGGAAGTTACAGAGAAAAACAAGATATACTATATATTTCTTTTTCTTTCTCCCAGATTGAAGACGCAATGCTCATGTTTGACAAACAGACTAACCGGCATCGAGGTAAGAATATCTACTTCTCTTTTTTAATCATAAACTATATAGTTTCCTGTTACGTCATATAAGAACTATAAACTGAGTTCTAATTTGATTTGGTTTTCTTTTCAAAGTCTAAACAGCTTTGATAAACCAGTATTATTGCGTTTGTCTGCGTTGTTTTTTTTGTTTTTTTTTAGAGCAAAGCTACACGATGGACTATCTGGGTTGTGTATAGTGTGGGAAATGAACCCCGAATTCCCCCCTTAATCAGGTTCGTAGTTTACCGCTGAGCTACCGAAGACAGTCATGTCGTGTTTGTGTGCTTTTTTTTTTGTTCTTTTTGCGTAAAGCTGTTCACCGGGTTTTCCGCAGAGGTCGAACTCCGAATTTTGAGCGTAATAGGCCATCCAGCTGATCCACCAAGTACTTTTATTTCATTTACATCTTGTCCCGAATACTTCAATTATTTCAAGAAAAATAACCAGCTACTTAGAAAATACCTCTGGTTGCCACAACTAATATTTTAACGGACGTTTGTTTGTTTTATACTGTTCAAAGTCTGTAATTTTTGTTCTGGTGGTTAGGGGACTTTAATCGCAACCTACTGGTCGCGTGTTCGAATCTTGTCATCCAATATGCTCTCACATAGGGGGCGTTATAATGTGACGATAAATCCAACCGTTCATTGGTAAAGAGAAGCCCAAGAGTTGGCGGCGGGTGGTGTTGATTAGCCGCGTTCCCTCTAGTCTATCACTTCTAAATTAGGAAGGGCTAGCGTAGATAGTCCTCGAGTAGCTTTGCACGAAATAAAAAAAAATAATCTGTAATTTTTAACTCAAGCTGGTTTTAAATAATACCTAGAAGTGGAGGGCCTAAGCTGATACCTTTAAACCTTGTTTTAGATCAGTTGTAATCGAAGTGCATTGTGCTGTATGTCAAATTTGTTCATTTGAAGCTAAGCACAAAGCTACAAAATGGACTATCTGTGCTCTACTCACCAAGGGTATCGAAACCCAATTTCTAGCGTTGTAAGTCCGCAGACATTCCGCTGTGCCACTGGGGGGCGGCAGGAATGTAAAGACTTGGTGAGCAGGAGTGGACAACGTTTCGATCTCTCTCTATCTGCCGAGGCCTCAGTACAGAGACCGAAACGTCACATACCCCAAAACTTCGGGATGATCCATAAAAATGTGAATATTTCCACAGTGAGTGATTACTCGAGTAACTGGACAGTACGAGAAACCTAGTTTTCCATATTAAAATTGATCTTTTTTTAGGACATTTTTCTTAGTTCTTATCGTTCGATAGAGACATTGTTCTCGTTGCTAAGCAGCTGTAGTGAATTGTCGTTATTTGCTTTTTCACATATTTATAGTTCCAGGATAAGCGTTAAACTTTGTGTGCGTGTGTGTCTTCAATGTGCTAACCCTTACTTGTGGCTGTATTCTATAGTGCAGAAATCGTTATCTAAAGTGCGTCCGAACTTCCAAAAGTTTCCGTCATTATCTACGTTCGTTCTGGTGCTAGGTCGTAATGGGCACGTAAACTTAAGACTAACGACCATGTAAATCCCGTTTATAGTGGTGGTCACCGATGTAGGCAGAATCGTTAACTCACCTGCTTAGCACAAGAAACAGAATTACAAGGGCTGACTGACTTGCAGGCGATGGCTATACGAGTATCACACAAATCACTGTCACTTACTTTGACTAATGAGATTAGAACATGACAGTACGATGAAGCTGCGCTAATGTTAGAACATGACAGTACGATGAAGCTGCGCTAATGTTAGAACATGACAGTACGATGAAGCTGCGCTAATGTTAGAACATGACAGTACGATGAAGCTGCGTTAATGTTAGAACATGACAGTACGATGAAGCTGCTCTAATGTTAGAACGTGACAGTACGGTCAAGCTGCTCTAATGTTAGAACATGACAGTACGATGAAGCTGCTCTAATGTTAGAACATGACAGTACGATGAAGCTGCTCTAATGTTAG
>NW_013667996.1:92347-101163 GCF_000517525.1 Limulus polyphemus | reverse complement strand
CTGCTCTAATGTTAGAACATGACAGTACGGTGATGCTGCGCTAATGTTAAAACGTGACAGTACAGTGCCTCACCCTACCCCCGTGGCTCAACAGGAACGCTAAAAGCCCAATTTCGATACTCGCGGTGGGCAGAGCACAGATAGCCCATCGCGTAGTTTTGTTCTCGACAACAAACAAAAAACAAAACCATTTTGGAAAACAGAAGCAGCACACACGAGCGTTTTAGGATGATAAAAAACTTAAAAGCCTTAAAAACAAACAGAATCTCGTGAATGCAACGCAGCTGACTGTTTTTTTTTAAAAAACATTATAAGATTGATCCTCCGTAACACCAAATATTTCATTTTGTTTTTTATGTTTGATAGAAATAAAATATGCTTTCTATAATTTTTTTTTCATCCCAAACCGGAGAGCTTTAACGGAATCGGTTTGTGCAACGTATAACATTTTATTCCCAGATCGATTAATATATATATATATATATCTTAAGTATGAATACAGAGAATACAGAAAATGGTACCAATGGAATTCCATTGTGGTAAATTTTGATTAACAAGTGACTTAAGACTTTCGTTTCTATGCCTGAAATTAAGGACAAGGAGACCTTCAAGTACTACAATCATGATGGGGGTGCTTGGACTCGAGAAACACGTTCTCTCAGCTTTCAAGTGATAGAAATATAGTTTCTTTTCAGGCACATTGTGCTGAGATATTTAGATTGAAAAACACAAAATCCCAAGTATTTTGTTTGGCACAATATTTATTATTAGTTACAGCCGACAATTTCCAGGTACCATGATCATAGACACTATCTGTGCTCTGCCCACCACGGGTATTGAAACCCAAATTTTAGCATTATAAGCTATGGCACTTACTCCTGATCCACCAGGGGCGGATAGCGGCTATTATGTAGCTTTGCGCTTAATTCAAAAACCAAACTTTGACTGTCTGTACGAGGTAATACACACCATTTAATGTATTAAAAAAAAAGTTCTTGGGGAGAGGGGGTAGTGAAACCACAAAAGTTTGTTGCGGTAAGTGATTGGAATCTCAAAAAAAAGTTATTGCCCTGTGTTTAAAAGTAATTGTTGATAATTACAGACAGGTAGACGAGATAAAAATTGGGTTAAAAATAATACTGTTTTTTCAGTTGTTTGAACCACAAGTAACAAAACTTTTCAACGTTTTTATTCACCGAAAACTATAATATACGAAAAATTATGAAAGCTTAGTAATAACTTGATCATAACGATTTCAGTTTTCGAAGATCGATCGATCTTAGTATTGATTCTCAACAGAGTCGAATGTTTGATGGAGTCAAGCACAAAGCTACACAATGAGCTATCTGTGTTGTACCCACCACAGGTATCGAAACCCGGTTCCTAGCGTTATAAGCCCGCAGACTTACCGCTGTGCTACAGGGGGACGTAATGTAATATATCTTCGAATTTTGGAAAGCAAATCCAAAAACACACGTCATCAGCAATTTTGTTTCCGTGCATACTTTATAGTCTCCTACAGGATCAGTGGTAACGTTACTGACTTAAAACGCTCAAATCCGGGGTTCGGTTCCCCTCGGTTGATTTGGCGCAAGTAGAAAATTGTTTAGCTTTGCGCTGAAAATAAAATGATACTATCATTTTAATACTTGTCCACCCCCTGGTGACTAAGCGGTTAGTCAGGGCTTATAACGCTAAAAATAGGGTTTCGATGCCTGCGCTGGGTACAGCACAGATAGTTTATTCTGTACATTTACGCTTAACAACAAACAAACATGTTTATACTGTAGCTGATGACTTTTCGTCATTTCCGGGTGAAATTAACTTCCGGCTTAAAATATCAAAAGCGCTACCTAGAAACTTTCCAAATAAAAACTATTACATTGTGTGTCAAATGCGACACATTCAATATAAATATATTATGTGTAATAGCTATTTTATAATTTGTTTGTCTGTTTTAGAGCAAAGTCACATTGGGCTATCTGCTGTATCCAATGCGGGAAATCGAACTCCGGATTTTAGCGTTGTAAACATACCGCTGTTCCTCCGGGGGACACTAATTTACAGACCCTCCCGAAGCCTATAATAAATATGAGCGCCTATAACGCTAAAAAATCTGGTTTGGATACCCAAGATGAGCAGAGCACAAAATGCTTCATTGTATAGCTTTGCGCTTAAGAACAAAGAAACAAAAAAAACTAATTTGTAACTCGTAATGGATTGTTTTTAACCCCTAATTTTCTTTCTAAGTGACTAATTCTTCATTTGCGGCGTGACTATTAAATGTTGTTGTTCAGAATGACTTCTCCCGTTCGCGAAACTTGTCGATCTGTAATGATGTGTAATTTCTCTTCGTCAGACTCATAGTATAAATCTTCAACCTAATTCATTGTCCTTGAAAGTTGCTTGATGACGTAGACGAACAGTTATGAACGTCCTTCATCATCTTAGCCCAATTTTTGGGAGCGGGCATGGCCACGTTTGACAAGTACGTCTTTAGAAAATCTCGGAGGACCTGGAGTCTCATCCCATCAGAAACACTGGCCGCAATCGAGGCGAATTTCACTGCTCGTCTTTACTTGATGGAATGTCCAATTCACAATTCAAGCAAAGCAAAATGTCAGGGGATAAAGTATTGGATTACTATAGACCTGTAACACAAATATGACGTAACACCAGGGTTGCGTTGTGATAAGAACAAGAAGTAAATGTATTGCCACGCTTCTTCGCAGCGTCATCTAGCGTGAGAAACTTCACGTGAATCAGCAAGCATGAAGAAGAAGAAGAATTAGATTGATGAGATACCACGCCTTGATCCATCTCCGCCATTTTCGGGGGGGAAAAAATAAACGATTTATAAAGATTAGGCAACTCGCTTCGGTTGTTATGATGTGAACTTCCAATATAAAGCTATTAATCTTACGTTCTCACGTCTTTGTGGTTGCTGTCAGCTCGTTAAACACTGCTTTACAACGTTTCCTCTTCGAAACGTCTGCCCGCCATTTTAAATATCAACCGCCGTAGATGTTCATATTCGCTCTTCTAGTTAGTTTAAGTATTATCCATAAAATACATATCTTACAGTTTAGGAACATTAGTAATTCGTCTCCTTGGAAGTTGCTTATTTTGAAACAAATTAAACAGGTAGACTTTATTCTCTCAGGAAACTGTTATGAGAATTATTTTTTTATATAATTGGACACTATAGGTTCATTGATGGTTAGCTTTGCGGATCATCGGGTCCAAGGTTTATGACATGAGATCAGTAAATACATTTCGCATGTTCAGTTGTGATATTCGGTTTAAAGAGCGGAACGAAGCCCTTGTGGCGGCTGGTGTTGCTGACGGTTGCCTTCGCTTTTGTCAGTAGTTCAAAACTACGGACGGCTATACAGGAGTTCCAGGACGTTTAGTCCATTCCAGTACAAGATGCCTTTCAAGTGTTAATTCCAGTTTTACCTCATCTCGTATAACTTTTTATAGGACTCTATAAAACGCTTTGTTTGTTTTGAATTTCGCGCAAAGCTTCACGAGGGCTATCTGCGCTAGCCGTCCCTAATTTAGCAGTGAAAGACTAGAGGGAAGGCAGCTAGTCATCACTACCTACCACCAACTCTTGGGCTACTCTTTTACCAACGAATAGTGGGGATTGGCCGTAACATTATAACGCACCCACGGCTGAAAGGGCGAGCATGTTTGGTGGGACGGGGATTCGAACCCGCGACCCTCAGATTGCGAGTCGAGCGCCCCCTAACCACTTGGCCATGCCGGGCCTCTATAAAACGCAACTTTTTTAATAAGTATTTTAACATATTTATTAATACTTATTAATTGACGGAGAACGTTAATAAATACATATTATTTCACATCCATATTACTTTAAAAAACCCGTCCCCAGTGACGAGAAATATTTAAGTTAATATATCATTTCAAATTATTTCATGGACTTTAAAAAGTTAATTTTGCTGCACTCTTGTTTTCACTCAGAGCCAAAACTCTGAGCTACTTACACCACCCACCGCGAAGAGTCATTGTTGAGTACTTCAGTAGTGAAAAGAGAGCCCCCCCCCCCATTGGCACAGCGGTATGTCTGCGGACTTACAACGCTATAAACCGAGTTTCGATACCCATGGTGGGAAGAGCACAAACAGTCCATTGTGTAGCTTTGTGCTTAACTTCAAACAAACAAACAAAATCGTGCTAAGAGCCGTTCAACAATAACATACGGTAAATCTACATTTTTATTCTTTAAGTTACGTCACATTTTGAAATGTGAATGATACTGTGATTAATTCTTGACAATTTAGTGTAGAATATCCTGCTTGCGAAATAACATTTGGCATCAACATTAGTCATGACTGTTCTCCCGTCATTTCAAAAGTGAATGTTGAGCTTTGCCAGCGTGCGCAGCTTTTCAAACGGGAGAAGATGAACGCTGGGACAGACACTAGGTCAAAGAATTAATTTGTCAAATTTCAGGTATATTCAAGTCCACGAAAGATTCGTTAGTCGAGGTTTTATTTTGCGAATTTTAACCTTTCTGTGTGTTACTGATAATTATATATAAAAATTTCGAAATACCGTTTCATTTAGTGTCAGCTATGATCAATATCCGTAATACCTTTCAACCACAGAAACAATTTAAGGCTACATCTAAAGACAAACAGAAACAAAAGTGATTCATAACATTGCTGAACATTAACGTACTCCCTTTATATTACTTAATTTTGCTAAGCCTAGTACATTTAATGAACGTAACAGTTAGCTGCAGTCTCCGCGAGCTTAACCACACTTGTTAGGCCTAAAAAACTTTTTGTTTCACTAACGTAGGTGTTTTAAAATATAACTCTGAGATACTAAACTGTATACAAATAGCATTTCAAATAGACTTTTGACTTACACAGTCCAGCCTAGCTGACCAGTTTTGATACTGAATAAAAAAGCAATTACTTAGTGGACAGATGGTAGATTTGAAAATATATTTATTCCTGGTTTGAAATCCTTACTGGACTAATTATGAGGAAGGTGACAAATCATCTACTTTCTACAATATTCCCAAAACTACAAAATATACACAATTCTCGCTACATCAAGTTAAACTTACTGTTCTCCACCAGAGGGCAATAGCATCAACCAGTACCTGTTTAAAAACCTTTACAACATTCATGTTTAATAAAATGTGTTACAAAACAAATTTCTTCGTATGGAAAAAAAAATCACACAGAAAAATCGCTTATGGTACATTGTTACACACACACACACACACACACATCAACACGCAAGTTGTAAGTCTACTTTATTTTCACGTAATTCCACAGGAACATAATTTAAAGTACATTGTTATATATATACACAGAGAGAGAGAGAGAGACACACAATTTATAGATCTACGTTACTTAAAAACAATTCCACAGAAAATCACTTAAAGTACATTATTATACACACACACAAACATACACGTAATAATCACGTGATTCCCTTGATGCGTAGAGTCGTTTGTGTGGTTGGTGATTTTGGAACGGCGCGAAATTGGCCGTTAATGAGGCAGATTAGCTTAAAATGACACGTGTAATTAATGGTAGGTGTTTAGAAAAGGATAATTCGGTCGTGAGGCTCTATTACTTAACACAACGGCTATTCATGAACGTTATCAAAGGTGCCAAGTAATTACCACTTCTCACACCGAAGGTGCGACCAGGAGAGCCGTCGCCATTATTCAGTTCCTTATTTGCATAGATTTCATTTCGCTGTCACGACGAAAGTCAACTCTTCAAACCCACACCCTACAGAATTACTTGCGATTCCGTGACTTTATTGGTTACAGGACCCTAAAAACACACACACAAACAACAAAATACAAATAAAAATACCATCATTATTACAGTTAATCCCACTAATTATTGTTTTGGTGTCCTAGATATGTTACATAGAAAACGAGTGATCTTACCTAATATTTTTCATTGGTTTTTTTTTTTTACACTATGTACTACAACAGGTATCGTTTGTTTGTCTGAGGAAGGGCGCGAGTTGACCCTTTGGGTCAGCTCTGGATTTCGGAGATGGCGAGTCGGTTCGAACCCGTGCTGCAATACCACAATATATTCTCTGCACTTTTCAGCTGTGGGTGCGTTATATGAATGGCAGTCAATCCCACAACGTGGATGGTGGGCAGTAAGATGTTCCTGACTAGCATCCCTCCCTCTGGTCAGTAGTTCAAAATGAGGGACGACGGGATGGGTAGGAAGAGTTTCGCTAAAAAAAGCTACATAAAGGTTATCTGGGCTAGCTGTCGAATTCACATAAGGACCGCGCTAATCATTGGGTCACGCTCGGACCGAACGGAAACAACTTGGTGACTTTAAAGTTAATACCACTCTGGTAATTCACCCAACGAACTCGGTTCTTGGGGTCGAAAGGCTTATGTGTTATTTATTCAGTCTATCGTTTCCTGTGCCTCTGTTTCCCAACCGTGTAACATAATTAGAAACATAATACTTGTATAAACTTCACGAAATGTTTCATTCCAGAACAAATCGGGAATTCATTCTCACATGAAGTTTCAAAGCAGATGTCCGTTGATGATGTTGTGTTAATGCAACGCTACAGAAAGGGCCATCTTCGCGCAAGTGTTGCTTATTTGGAGTCCGTCCCCCCGCTGGGAGAGCGGTAAGTCTACGGACTTACAACGCCATAATCAGGGGTTCGATTCCCCTCGGTGGACACAGCAGATAGCCTCTACAGCAAATAATTGTAATAACTTGTGATACCACAGACAGAAGGAAAACTCTGCTGTTTATATAGATAGAGATACTGTTCTGGTGCTAGACCATTATTGTTCCACACTGCACGCGCCCCTCTTTTTTAAAATGAGTGAAGGAGTGAGTTAAGTGATGAGATGTAATACACGGATAGAAATTAAAATGTGTTGTAATAATTGCTTATATTCAGTAATAAAAATATATTGAAACGCTAAATTTTGTATTATGCACTAGTAACTATAACTTAATCCCTACCCTCTTTTTTTGGGGGGGGGGGAAGGGGACTACACACTTTGGGAAACATTGGCCTATGCAGATTTGTTCTATGAAGGACTTAACAGGTGATTGAGTAATTAACTCTGTTCACATGATATTCGTCTTTATTTCATTTCCAATATATATATACGTAACGAGACGAATTAGAAACGTTTTTTAAGAGATTTCATTGATGTTGCGATTTCTAGAAACGTACCAAATAATATTGCAAATCATGAATATCATTTATAACGCACTTAAAATTTCATAAGGAGGGACCCCGTTTCAGAAGTCGAACAGCAAGAGTTGGCTGAGAAAAGTCAATTTTCTTTATTTTACAGAAATTATATGTTGAACATTTTTGGACGTTTCGAGCTCAACCTTGATCTTTTTTTTAATTATTACTATTTCTTATGAAGTGAAAAACTGTTGCGCATGTCTGTCTTCGCTTCCGTTTATAGCATTAAATGTGGACTTGTCAGCTCACCACGGACCGCGCCTTGAAAAATGCGAGCCTAGTGTTGTTCCTCTGAAGTAACATTTTCCCGTGCAGAATGTTGCCTTGTATTGCTTACAATATAAGTAGAATTCGTTGACTGCAAGCGAATATGACTGAAGGCGTTGCACCATTCTTTGTCGCGTGCCATGAAGTGTCATGTAATTCTATCCAAATGTAGCATGTTAAGAGAGCATTAGTTTAAAGACAGCATCCACTTATCAAGAGTTAAAGCAGATTTTCCGGCACCCATGTTTTAATCATGTTAAGAGAGCGTTAGTTTAAAAACAGCATCCAGTTATCAAGAGTTAAAGCTGATTTTCCGGCACCCATGTTTTAATCATGTTAAGAGAGCGTTAGTTTAAAACAGCATCCAGTTATCAAGAGTTAAAGCTGATTTTCCGGCACCCATGTTTTAATCATGTTAAGAGAGCGTTAGTTTACAGACAACGTCCAGTTATCAAGAGTTAAAGCTGATTTTCCGGCACCCATGTTTTAATCATGTTAAGAGAGCATTCAAGAACTGGTGTTGTGTCACGAAACACTGGATTTTATGCCCTGTGCCTGTGAAATGATTGTTTTATTTTTACATAATGTCATTTATCATCAAAGTAAGATAGATGGAGCGCATAGCATTGGACAAAATAAAATGCAATAAGTCTTCTTACAAAAGGTATTTAAAGAAGTGAAATATGATTAAAACAGTGTTGATAAGTGAACTTGGAACTTAACAATTGACAGGACTTTCTTCGTGCAGCATTTAATGAATATGAAAAATAAATAAATGAAAAATGGTGAAGATGGAAAAGTTATACGTTGCAATTGAAATTATAGAATTCCTAATTTCTGGATAAAGCTTAATATTATGTCCCAACATCAAAGAAGAAAGCCCTCAATCTCGTCTTGCATCGCAACTCAAAGGAAGGGAGTCCTAAATTTTGGATAAAGCTTCTTCTTATGTCTCAACCCCAAGGAAAAAAAAAAAACCTGAGTTTTGTACTAAATTTTGTATTACGTCGCAACCGAAAGGAAAGAATCCCTGACTCAAAGATAAATCTTTATCTTATATCGCAAAGAAATAAAAGGAAAGAAGCTTTCATTCTGGTATAAAGTTTTGTGTTTCAACTCAAACGAGAGAAGCCCTCAAAATCTGGATGAAAGAATATGTCACAATCCAAACGGGAGAAGCCTTATTAACAGATGACACACTGTCTTACTTTGCAATCCAAACGGGAGAAGCCTTATTCACAGATGACACACTGTCTTACTTTGCAATCCAAACGGGAGAAGCCTTATTCACAGATGAC
>NW_013667996.1:89924-91473 GCF_000517525.1 Limulus polyphemus | reverse complement strand
TTATGATTAGCTGCCTTCCCTCTAGTGTTACACTGCTAAATTAGAGACGGCTAGCGCAGGTAGCCCTCGTGTAGCTTTGCGCGAAATTAAAAACAAAAAAAAACTTCCGGTCCCTTAATTTCGAGGTTGTACACTCGCAAAATGAAAAAAAAAGAAAACGTAATGTTTGATGAGAACGATCTGTTATCACGCCTGAAATAATACAGATATTTATAATTAAATCTGTTAATAAAAGTTATCGACTTTTTTTAGTTTGTATTGTCATTTGTTTTAATTCCCTTCTTTTTCTTTGTCTCTTTTGAAACGTCTTCCAATTCGCTGATAATAAGAAAATGTTTCCCAACCACTGTAGATCTCGTGTAAATCTCGTGTCGAGTTCTTTCTACACATTAAATATTTATTTGCTGAAAGCAGAGTAACGTTTCAAAATGCTCCCCTGAGACTGGAGTAAAGCAAGTCTCCGATTTATCTTCTTCACTTCCGAACCATTTTGGTTGACTGTGGGGTAATTCGGGAAGGGGGAAAGGTAGGGGGTGAGAAGAGGCGAGGCTTACTGTCAACAAGGAATAGTTTTTTCCATTACTAGACACACGAAAAGGAAGTGGTGATAATGGAGACAGAAATGGAAGTTCATTGTTTAGTTATTGGATATATTCTGTTCGGATCAAACAGTGGAATCGTTCTAACATGAACTGGTTATCTGTGTGTGTGTGTGTGTGTGTAACAGAGAAAGACCACGCATGCTTAAAGGATTTCAATCATACTGGTACCACTTCCTTTTCTTCTTATTTAAGCTTCTGAAAACGCGTGTTTATTTAACATCCATTGCATTCCGTTAAGATTACATTTATTTGCATGGGAAACTTGCCAATTGCCACAGTGAATGTGTAAGACCAGTAAGTTATTAGCATGTTCTTAGTCCTTCTGTTCTTGATAATATTTATTGCATATAAAAAAAACGTGTTATTCCCTTTTTTTTAACAAGTGTTTATAACTTAATTAGTTTGTTGCTTATTTTATTTGTTTTATGAAATTGTTAATTTTGTAACTTCATTTATCAAGATTTCCGATATATGTGGCGCCATCTCTCAATGAAAATAACAGTTTAAGTTTCAACACTTTTCACCATTGTTTTAATTAATCGGTTATTATTCTCCGATGCAAGGTGCGATTTGGTGAGGGGGGGGGGTTCTAGCACCCCCCCCAAAAAAACCTAGATTGACTTTTCAGTTGTTATTCCAGGGAAAATAATTTTTTTCTCCCTATAACAGATTTTCTCCTGGAAATTCTAAACATTCCATAATGTATACCCCCCGTTGTTTGTTTTTTTCACGCGACTTTTATTTTTAGCGATTATAGAGGGCGCTTAATAATCATTTTAACTTGTCCGTTTGTACAGTATAACCCATTCCGTATAATATTGGGTGCTTACATAACTAGGCAAACACACACACACTCAACACAAAAGACTTAAATTTTAAGGCATAACATGGCTCTTTTTAGATGGCTAATAAATGAGGTTAAAGTAGTAACAAAGAAAAAAAAAATA
>NW_013667996.1:78386-89640 GCF_000517525.1 Limulus polyphemus | reverse complement strand
CTATAGTACGATTAAAAGTACAAGTGGAAGTTCTTAGCATACTTTAGAGAAATTAAAGACCTAATATAAATCACTGAGTCTTGAGACGGTAATCGTTCTCAAACAAATAAGAAAAACTTTCATGTTTCTTTTTTCTCCTTCACATTTATAGGTGAAAACGCTACAGTCGTTCAATTAAAAAATATATATATCAAGTATTTGATCCGTAATCTCAGGGTCGAGGGTTCGAATCCCCGTCCCACCAAACATGCTCGCCCTTTCAGTCGTGGGGGTGTTATCATGTGACGGTCAATCTCACTGTTCCATGGTAAAAGAGTAGCCCAAGAGTTGGCGGTGAGTGGTTATAACTAGCTTCCTTCCCTCTAGTCTTTCACCGCTAAATTAGGGACGGCTAACGCAGATAGCCCTTGTGTAGCTAGCTTCACGTGAAATTCCTAACAAACCAACACCCACCCACCCCTCCCGAGCATATGTCAGATCGCTCCGTGCTCTTCTGTAACAATGCTAGAAACCGGCTTTCGATGCCCGTGGTGGACAGAGCAGGGATCGCCCATCGTGTAGCTTTGTGCTTAACTACAAACAATGACTCTCTCTCTTCGCCTATCAACATGATCAACTTCGGAAATGATGTAGGACTTTTTTAAACTTTCGTTCCTTCCCTCTCATATACATTGTAAAAAATGTTCTTTCCTAACTCTTTAGTCTTAGATGAGGTTCTGTAGAGCCTAATTTGTATTTTTTCCCTGTCATTGATCTGAAATAATTATGAGATTTTACTCACCAGTAGGCGTTGGGATTGTTACAGATCATTTCTGTCTTCTCCTTCTTCCTTTATTCGTTAATAAATAACCCTTGAAATTTCCCAGTTCTTTTCCTAGGGAGTATTTTTGTGTTGAAGACAGTAAAGATGATTTGATTTGTCGTTCTTAAACCTCTATACCCCAAATTTTCCCAACCCATGACCAAAATTAGGCCTTAAGGATGTGTGAAAAATAGATAATAGTATATTTAATCTGTTATAACAATACTCAGTTTTTGTCTGTCCTAAAAATGCACGCGTACCTTACTATCTAAATGCGCATGCGCGCGCATTTTTATTTCGCAAACGTAAACAAAAGGCGGGAGTAAATATACTTTAGTAGACATTTTGTACAACAACTTATCGAAGTTTTAAAAAGGTCTAACGTTAGGTCGTAGAATAACATTATAAGTTTATTTAGCCCTAACTAAACTAAAGCAAAAAACGACACACTATACAGTGTTAATTTATCGAATATAAGCCATACTTAATAAAGGCTTAACTAATGTTAGGCCTAAAACAAGTGAGCCTAAAGATTTCGATGTCTGCGATTAGAATTCTTTGGTATTATTTAGAATCGTGTATTTAAAGAAGTTTTTTGTTTGTTTTTGAATTTCGCGCAAAATTACACGAGGGCTATCTGCGCTAGCCGTCCCTAATTTAGCAGTGTAAGACTAGAGGGAAGGCAGCTAGTCATCACCACCCACCGCCAACTCTTGGGCTTCTCTTTTACCAACGAATAATGGGATTGACCGTCACATTATAACGCCCCCACGGCTGAAAGGGCGAGCATGTTTGGTGTGACGAGGATTCGAGCCCGCAGACTGCGAGTCGAGCGCCCCCTAACCACCTGGCCATGCCGGGCCCCATTTAAAGAAGTACTGTTGCAATAAAGATATTAATTGGGGCCACAAATGTTTTGCGGGTTTCTGCTAGTTGGTAGGTATTTCGTAAGCAGATGTTTTTTTGCACTAAACCTATATTTACTGACCATCACTGCTAATAAATGGGTCTCGAGACAGAAATATTAAGTTGTTTTTGTTTGTTTTAGAGAAAAAACCACATTGGGCCATCAGTTGTGCCAACCGCAAGGAATCAAACCTCGGATTTTATCATTATAAGTCCGTAGGCTTTCCTCTGACTCCCCACGGGACAAAAGTTTTTAAAACCACTGCTCTACCCACTCCCCCCCCCCCCTTTAATAATCTGGTGTCTCAGGGTAGCGTGAAGAACCTGAAATCAATAGGCTTAGGTAATATTAATTAACATATTCCATCTCCGGTCATTACCGAGGTGAATCTAATTAAAATTTTCGTAATGAGGAAAAGTAGATAAATGTTTGAAGGCAAAAGTGCTGAATCAATTTGCAAAAAAAACTTGGAAAAGGAAATCTACACGCCATTACTCCCGTTTTTCATGCTGATGTCATTGAAACCATAGCAACTACTGAATCGTCTTTTGTTTAGGGAATCACACTAGTTTCCATTGGTCATTACACATTCTACTATTTACTACTGGACGTCTTGTACTCTAGGCTTAATACCCTCCTGTACTGAGGAGTAATAAAAGGTGTACTGAACGTCTTGTACTCTAGGCTTAATCCCTCCTGTACTGAGGAATAATAAAAGGTGTAATGAACGTCTTGTACTCTAGGCTTAATATCCTCCTGTACTGAGGAGTAATAAAAGGTGTACTGAACGTCTTGTACTCTAGGCTTAATATCCTCCTGTACTGAGGAGTAATAGAAGGTGTACTGAACGTCTTGCACTCTAGGCTTAATACATTCCTGTACTGAGGAGTAATAAAAGGTGTACTGAACGAGGCTCTTTTTATCATAACGTTTTATCATAAAGTTAAAACTGTGTTTATTTGTTTGTTTTAGTTGACGATATGTTCAACAGTATTAATATTATATCGTGACGTTATCAGCTTAACGGTCCAAGAATTTTGCCAACTAAAAACATCTGAAGTATCCACTTTAAGAATTTTCTGGAATAGTCCACTGAGCTGTACATAAAAGAAGAATTATCGCCAGAACCACTGAGGACGATTGTAATGTAAAACTAATTACGTCTTAACAACCAATGGTATTGGGTTCAGCTATTGGTGAAGGTCCACTTAACTGTAGGCCTCCAGGAAAATAAAACTTTAGAAGATGCTAGCTAATGTAATGTATTTCCCCGTGAGCAAGAGAGCATAACAGGCCAGGGAAGTTCGAAGATTAAACACCACGTATATTGAGGCTTTACTTTCATATTTTAAGTACTGTTCAACTTGCGGTAAGCTTTGAGATCGACTCGATGCCCAGGGAAGCTCAAGAGAATGGTGATAATAACATGGGTGGGGTTGTATGTAAAGAGCGTTTCTTCTCAAGTGTTTGTCAGATAGCCAAACTTAATTAGCTGTTTTTAATTAACTTCTGTTTACACTTCTGCATAGTTTGACCTGCCTTCAAAATGCACGATAATTCAAAGAACGAAGCCTGTATGATAGCTGAAAGGCTGTAAGTACGTTGGTTAGATAGATATATATATACGCACGTGCTCTCAGGCTGTTTAATTCTGTTCTGTTTCCCGTACGTATTGGAAGTTCTAGAACATTCGGATCGTTCTTGGGCATGTAGATTGTTTGTATTAAAAGTATTACGTTTCCAAACACTTTATACGTTTGTGGGTTTACAACTATAAGCTCTCGCTTTTCTCTGTTTGTTCAGAGTTAAATGTCTTGTTTTAAATCAAAAATCACTTTTATGATTAGAATTAGAAAATTCAATGTAGCCTGTTTTTTAGGCTTTGAAATATAGGTAAATTGTCCTATTTTGAGAAGTAAAGTAAAAACAAGATAACACTTTATAAACGTGTCTTACTTTTTTTTAAGTCATGTTTTATGCCAGACATTTGCTTTAGGGTTCACAGTCCGACAAGCTAGTGAGGGTCGCGGGTTCGAATCCCCGTTCCACCAAACATGCTCGCCATTTCAGGCGTGGGGGCGTTCTAATGTGACGGTCAATCTCATTATTCGTTGGTAAAAAGAGTAGACCAAGAGTTGGCGGTGAGTGGTGTGACTAGCTACCTTCCCTTTAGTCTTTCACAGCAAAATTAGGGACGGCTAGCGCAGACAGCCCTCGTGTAGCTTTGGGCTAAATTCAAACGAAACGGACAAGCTACGCCCGGCCCTAGAACCAGAAGTTTCGTATTTTGTGCACGAGATATTTTTAATTGTGGAGAAATACAACCGCAATGAATATGTTGTTATTCCAAACAAATACACGAGAAACTGACGAACTTTAGATTTGGGAAAATAAGCCAAAATAACTTCATAAACACTTAAACTCACTAAAGTGTTACGTGTTTATGATTTCATTGCGATATTACCCCGTATTTTATAGTCTGTAATTTTGAGAAATGCAAGCTGTGGAAATATGAGTAATTCAGTGTAGTATTCTACTCTAAAACTACTCGAGAGGAACAATCACACTATAATTTAATGTTGATGTTGTAGTTTACACCTATAAAATAGTTTTATTCGCGTTCAGAGCATGTTATAACTAATGTTATATAGTTACATGTTTAGAACTAATGTTACATAGTTACATGTTTAGTACTAATGTTATATAGTTACATGTTTAGAACTAATGTTACATAGTTACATGTTTAGTACTAATGTTATATAGTTACATGTTTAGAACTAATGTTACATAGTTACATATTTAGTACTAATGTTATATAGTTACATGTTTAGGTTTAGCCATGTTGTTACATGTTTAGAACTAATGTTATATAGTTACATGTTTAGAACTAATGCTACATAGTTACATGTTTAGATTTAGCCATGTTGTTACATGTTTAGAACTAATGTTACATAGTTACATGTTTAGATTTAACCATGTTGTTACATGTTTAGGACTAATGTTACATAGTTACATGTTTAGTGCTAATGTTACATAGTTACACGTTTAGTACTAATGTTACATAGTTACATGTTTAGTACTAATGTTACATAGTTACATGTTTAGTGCTAATGTTACATAGTTACATGTTTAGGTTTAGCCATGTTGTTACATGTTTAGAGCAAGCTATGTAGTTACATGTTTAGATTTAGTCATGTTTTTACATGTTTAGAACAAACTGTATAGTTACGTGTTTAGCTTCAGTCATGTTTTTACATGTTTAGAACAAGCTGTATAGCTACGTGTTTAGCTTCAGTCATGTTTTTACATGTTTAGAACAATCTGTGTAGTTACATAATTCCGCGTGCCTTCATATTAAAAACTTGAAGTGAAACGACAAAGCTTCTGGAGTTATATTAATATCAGTCATTAAGGTTGTTTTTTTTTATTCTAAGAAAGACCAAGTACAACTTTGTTACTTTCTAATAAATAACACACCTCAGGTTTCGGAGGAGGAAGAGTTGAGACGAGCGCTTATGGATTTATACTTCGTTTGCTAAAAAAAAAAAAAAAAAACACATCGGAAAATCGATGATTTACAGTTTTCAGATTAACAGGCGATCCCTCTAGCAAGACGACAAACTCAACACTTGTGTGATCTTTTGGTAGTCACTTGTTTACCGAAGAGAAAGACCCAGTATCCAGTGACAAATCTTTATTTTCTCAGTGCTTCACCTTACGGCTTATTCAAGAGGTAGTGAGAGGTGAAACGTTGATGAAATGAAGAATTTTCACTGGATACTGGTTGTGTTTTGGCAGTCACTGTTTGATAACAAATGATGTTGTGTAAAGAGTAATTTTTTTTTTCAAATCAAGTAGTTTTCATCTCAAACTGGAGAAATTATCTGCTTATCTAATGGTAGTTATCTAGCTGTATCTGGTTAGTGTACTGACCGATGTCCGTTCTGAAGACTTCTATTATCTTCGCATGCAAACCTATCATATCCATAATGGTTGATGTAGTTTCCATGGTGACAAGTGATTCTTTGATGTGTTTCCATGGTGACGGATAGTGCCTTGATAAAGCTTCAATGGTGCGTTTATGCACAAAACGTTCATATATATATATATATACATTGTCTTTGTAATGCTTTCTTTAATAGATAATCTAAAATATCACTAAAAGACGACAACCGAAGCAAATACAAGTATTCGATTACCGGTTGTTAATCATGAGCTATATGATCTTAACAATAACAACGAACATCTGGGTTCTTCGAAGATGATAATGATGTTTGATTTGATGATGCTGTAAAATACGAATGCAACTGATTTAATTAATGTTCGATACCCGCAGTGGGCAAAGCTCAGATAGCCTATTGCGTTTGCCTGCAAATGCATGTTAAGCTACGCCTCGTGTGTCAATGTATCAATCGAAACCCGATTCGTAGCGTTTATAAGCCTTCAAACTTACCGCTGAGCCACTGGGGGAGCTTTTTTGTTGTTGTTAGGGGCATCACTAACTCGAAAAGAAATGATAATTTTTTAGTTGATATTTTATATCATATATTTCTCGATTTTATTCTTATCGTTATATTTTTACTACCTTTAATTTTACAGCTACTAATAATCAGTTCATTTACTATTTTCTTACTAACAGTGTCTTAGGAAAATAAATCTCAGTCATTCCTTTTCTTTTTATAAGTTGTATATAAGATTCCCTAGAAACTGAAAATTACATCTAACAAGCTTGATTGGTTTGTTCCCTCAAATATTATGTCACTTACAGAAGTCGAAGTCATCTTGCTAATGACGTCACTTCGCCTGCAAGCGATTAGTCTTTCTCTTCTCTCTCTGAAAAGCAGTACGCCCACGAGGGTGCGCTAAACTCTAAACACGTTGTTGTCCGTTAGGCCTAATTAATGGACTCGTGATTCTACCCCCGCCTACTTTAGTATTGTATACGTATCACGATCACTACCCTGCTGCTCAGCCAGGGACCTTCTGTATAGTACCTGTGCGGCAGTTATGTTTATTATTTAAGCGCTTCGTTATGTGGTTGCTATTCTGGTAGAACTGAAAGAAACGACATTCGAACAAACGCAGATGTTACTTTCTGAAATATACACACAGTTTAGAAATATTTATTTTAAAGAGGAAGAAACTACAAGTTTTCAGTTATACACAATTAAATAGTCATTTTAGCTTGTTGTACTATACTTGCATTAAATAATCTTGAGTTATCGAGTGCTAATGTTCAGTTGCGTATTGTCAGTCCGTTGGGATCTGGCCACGTGGCTAGGGAGCTCGACTCGCAATCTGCGGTTCGCGGGTTCGAATCCCAATCCCACCCAACATGCGCGCCCTTTCAGCCGTGGGTGCGTTATAATGTGACGGTCAATCCCACTATTCGTTGGTAAAATAGTAGCCCAAGAGTTGGGCGGTGGGTGGTGATGACTAGCTGCCTTTCCCTCTAGTCTTACACTGCTAAATTAGGGACGGCTAGCGCAGATAGCCCTCGTGTAGCTTTGCGCGAAATTCAAAAAACAAACAAACCATCGGTGGTTCAGCGGTAATTTTTGCAGACTTATAATGCTAAAATCCAGGATTCGATCCTCGGCGGTGGACAGAGCGGAGATAGCCCATTGCGTAGCTTTGCAGTTTAAAAAAAAGCTAAATAAAAAACAACGGCGTATAGTCAAGTAAAACGCGGAAAGCGCCTTCTAGTGATCATATTATTAGGCATTACGAAATATCTAGCTCTTTCTATAAAAAAAAAAAACAACTTAAGTACATTTCGAAAATGACTGATGAACAGACAATGATAGATAGATAAATTACGATACGCTTGCCTCCACAGGGGCAATGGGGAAAAAAAAGATACATTGAAGGACCCGTTTATTTAGGAGGAAAACCTATACATTTTAGATGATAAATACCTTTTGCTGACTACTTTAGTATTCTGACATCTAGAGATCTAAAGTAGTCTCCTAAAGAAATGATCGTTAGGTTTTACTTACGCGCCTTTTTGTCGTTGTTTGAGTAAGGTTGGATTTGAGGAGAAGTACCAGGTATTGGAAAACGGGAAGGAAGCTGGGAGCGCCTGTAAAGTTTGTTTCTCTGCCAGCCTACAGAGCTCCGCGGGAAAAAACAAAAATGCATCTAAATGTTAAAAAATAAATGTACTAGACTGCAACACGATACGAGACAAGTTGAGTAAAAATATAAAAAAAAAAGCCTTTTCAGTCAGGCTATTTTTCGTGACAAGATTACACAGCCTGAAAGCTATTGTTGACCGGACACACACACACACACATAGACTGTCCTGTAGCATCCATGTTGGATTAGAATTTTGACATGAGAAGTCCTATAAAATCGCTTACGGATCAGATTTTTGAGATACAAAGTCCAATAGAATCGATTTTGGATCAGAGTTTTAAGAAAAAAAACGTCTTATAGCACCACTAGCTGTTGGCTCAGAGTTTAGACATAAAAGGTGCTACACCATCATCTTTGGCTATGAGTTTTGAGTCAAAAAATCCTACAGCATCACCTTTTGCTTTGAGTTTCGAGTCAAAATTTCCTACAGCATCACCTTTGGCTCTGAGTTTTGAGTCAACAATTCCTACAGCATCACCTATGGCTCTGAGTTTTAAAATGAAAAGTCCTATAGCGTCACTTTAAGCTCAGAATTTTGAAATAAAATGTCTTACAAAATCGCTTTGCAATCAGTATTTTGAGATACAGAGTCCTATAAAACCACTTTTGGTTCAGTGTTTTGATATAAAAAGTCCTATAAAATCAATTTTGAAGCGGAAGTTTGAGAGAAGAAGTCCTATAACATCACTTTTGGATCAAAGATTTGGGATAAACCCAGAAGCATTACTTTTGACTCAGAGTTTTGGGATAAAAAGTTTTATAAAATCGCTTTTGGGTCAGTTTTAAGATAAGTTCTATACCATCATTGTTGGTCCAGCATCTTTGTATAAGCCTGCCCTTTTTTACTTCTTATACTGGGTAGTTTTCGCTTCAACTTTCAACAGTAATTTATAAAACTGACAACATGTACTATCTATTTGTCAATGTTTAATTGACAGTGATTTATTATTATTATATACAGTAAAGACATTTACCGAAATCGTTATTGAACAACGCTTGTTTTGAAACGGCCGTTTCGAATACCTTGAAAAGGAAAAGCTAATGTTTTTTTTTCCAGAACAGGGATTTCAGATTTAGCATGTGAGCAAATTAAGTGAACTTGATGCAATACTTTGCCATGCTAAAATGTGTCGTAATGTAAAGTCCTTCAGTTGGTCAGTGGTAAGCTTACGGACTTACAACGCTAAAATTTGACCCTCGATTCCTCTAAGTGGACAGAATGGAGATAGCCTATTGTGTAGCTTTGCGCTAGAGCCAAGAAACGTATTGTAAAAATATTAAAATTATATTCAGCCAATGGCAAAAAAAAATAATAATAAATAAACAAGAACTCGAATGTTGAAAAAAAAATTATCGCATAATAATGATGAATATAAAAAACAAACTTTATTGTAAAACTCTCTCTTAGTTTTAGGTGAACTAAAAAAATATATATATATATAAAGAAGTAAATAAAAAGCATTCGTGAAAGAAACAGTGAGTTCGATCAACTGTGAAAATGAATCTCCTAAACAAACAGAACTCGATGGCTCACACACACACACGTATATATACGTACTCACACCTATTGCAGCTTAGGGAAGACGAAGATGTAGATAAAAGATTAAAGATCACAAATATTGAATGTGAAATGACTCAATACAGCAGAGTCTACAGCACTGATCGCTAGCTTTCTTGCGTCTGTATAGTTCTTCAAAGGTTATTTTACTTCTATTACAAACACTGAACGTCTCGTGTATACGGCTGTACCAAAGCCTACACGGGTTCGGTAGTTACCATGGTAACGACTACAAGAGTTCCTTTTATCGGGTGCTTATCAACAAAACAATTGTACTTGTCAATTGAGAATATCTAGAACAACTAGTTTCGTAATGATATCCTTGTCGGTGGACAAATAAGGTATTTACTTATTATAGTAGAAGCGCGCTTTGTAACCAACCAGTCCCCCCCCCCTTCTTCTCTTTTAACAATAACTTCGTCTGCTTGGTTCAGTAACACAAGTGGGACTGTTTTCATCTTGTGTTCTGAATTAAACAGATAGATGGCTTGGGTAAAAAACGAGAGATTTCAGAACATGGCAAACGCCTAAGGAAAAAAAGATCGTGCTTTCGGTATGAAGTCCTTCAAACTTACAGCTGAGCTACTGTGGAAAGGGGCAGTAAAAATGAACGATTAACTAGGTTATTACATAGTCTTGGAAATAAATTTGTATTTCTTAAACATAACATTTATACTATCATTAAAGCTTACATTGAGTAAATCTTTATAATAAAGATACCCGTTCCCGTGTATGCTTTATTATCACTGATTATGACAGCGTAAAGCTACCGAAGCACGTAGGGTCTTTTAATGTTGCCTGTCGCCCAAATATAGTTTTGATAGTGTATTTTAAATGTTCTTCGCGCTTTTGTAATTTTTGCGCAAGTTGTCTTGTTTACGTTTTCATAAAATGTTCTATAACACCACTGTTGGTCCAGAGCTTTAAGGTAGAAATTATTTAGGTTCAGAGTTTGGAATTGATTGTCCTCTAACAACAGCCATGTAGGACCAGAGCTTTAACATAGAAGGTCCTGTAGCATGTCTTTCCATAGAGAACTTTGAGAGAGAAGAAACGACTGTAACACCACTGTTGGTCCATAGTTTGTTGTTCAAAATATCTCTATTTATAGTGTGTGGAGTTTGTCTGTATATAGTGTGTGGAATTTGTCTGTTTATAGTGTGGAATTTGTCTGTTTATAGTGTGTGGAATTTGTCTGTTTATAGTATGTGGAATTTGTCTGTTTATGGTGTGGAATTTGTCTGTTTATAGTGTGTGGAATTTGTCTGTATCTAGTGTGTGGAGTTTGTCTGTTTATAGTGTGTGGAGTTTATCTGTTTATAGTGTGGGTAATTTGTTTGTTTATAGTGTGGGTAATTTGTTTGTTTATAGTGTGTGGAATTTATCTGTTTATAATATGTGGAATTTGTCTGTTTATAGTGTGTGGAATTTGTCTGTTTATAGTGTGTGGAATTTGTTTGTTTATAGTGTGTGGAATTTATCTGTTTATAATGTGTGGAATTTATCTGTTTATAGTGTGGGTTAATTTATCTGTTTATAGTGTGTGGAATTTATCTGTTTATAATGTGTGGAATTTGTCTGTTTATAGTGTGGGTTAATTTATCTGTTTATAGTGTGGGTTAATTTATCTGTTTATAATGTGTGGAATTTATCTGTTTATAGTGTGGGTTAATTTATCTGTTTATAGTGTGTGGAATTTGTCTGTTTATAATGTGTGGAATTTATCTGTTTATAGTGTGGGTTAATTTGTCTGTTTATAGTGTGTGGAATTTATCTGTTTATAGTGTGGAATTTGTCTGTTTATAGTGTGGGTTAATTTATCTGTTTATAGTGTGTGGAATTTATCTGT
>NW_013667996.1:70573-77391 GCF_000517525.1 Limulus polyphemus | reverse complement strand
AATTTGTCTGTTTATAGTGTGTGGAATTTGTCTGTTTATAGTATGTGGAATTTGCCTGTTTATAGTGTGTGGAATTTGTCTGTTTATAGTATGTGGAATTTGCCTGTATATAGTGTGTGGAATTTGTCTGTTTATGGTGTGTGGAATTTGTTTATAGTGTGTGGAGTTTGTCTGTATATAGTGTGTGGAATTTGTCTGTTTATGGTGTGTGGAATTTGTCTGTTTGTAGTGTGTGGAATTTGTTTATAGTGTGTGGAGTTTGTCTGTATATAGTGTGTGGAATTTGTCTGTTTATGGTGTGTGGAATTTGTCTGTTTATAGTGTGTGGAATTTGTCTGTTTATAGTGTGTGGAATTTATCTGTTTATAGTGTCGGTTAATTTATCTGTTTATAGTGTGTGGAACTTATCTGTTTATAGTGTGTGGAATTTGTCTGTTTATAGTGTGTGGAATTTATCTGTTTATAGTGTGTGGAATTTGTCTGTTTATAGTGTGTGGAATTTATCTGTTTATAGTGTGTGGAATTTGTAAATATCTTGTTTTAATTATTAGAAATGTGAAAAAACTATTAAGTTTTCTAAATTATAATCAGTTTTTATTTTCTATTATCAAAGGCCCGGCATGGTGGTTAGGGGGCGCTCGATTCGCAATCTGAGGGTCGCGGGTTCGAATCCCCGTCACAACAAATATGCTCGCCCTTTCAGCCGTGGGGGCGTTATAATGTTACGCTCAATTCCATTATTCGTTGGTAAAAAGGGTAGCCCAAGAGTTGGCGGTGGGTGGTGATGGCTAGCTGCCTTCCCTTTAGTCTTACAGTGCTAAATTATGGACGGCTAGCGCAGATAGCCCTCGTGTGGCCTTTGTGCAAAATTCAAAAACAAACAAACAATCTATTATCAAGGCACTGTCTTTTTTTTTATATAGTTTATGTTTGTAGTTTACTAAACATGTTCGCCCTTTCAGCCTTAAGGATGCATTATATCTTAATGGCCGTTCCCACTATTCGTTGGTAAAAGAAAAGTACAGGAGTTGGCAGTGGGTGATGTTGACTAGCCTCCCCATTAGTCTATCACTTCAAAATTAGAGACGGCTAGTCCTCGAGCAGCTTTGCGCGTAATTCAACAAACAAACGAATATTTTAATAGAAACGGTTTGATTTCTGAATTTCTTCGTTTTACAATGAGACTAAACCACGGGTTACACTTAACCAATATGTTTAATAATACAGTAATTTGCAATGGAAAATGTCTTGGGACAATAGAACTATGTGAAATGGTCTTGTTATTTGGACTCCAGTTGTTCCCATATCCCCAGTTCTATTAAAAAGTTTTTTGTTTTTTTTTTGCTGACGTAGTCTAGCCCTAATTAATGACAAATCCTTGTTTCACGTTCAAGCAGTCCTTGCTCAATGAAAGCTTTGTTTATTTATTGGCGGCCAAGTTGATTGCTTCTCTGCGATAGGCTAAAGCAATGTAAAGCCATCAAATGACCTGCACATAAAAGGGATAAAAAAAAAACCTCAAGATTTTAAGGTGATTTTTTTTTATGTTGGAGACCTCGAATAGTGCACGTAGTTATTAATAACTTAAAGTTAAAAACGAAACAAAAAAAACATTTAAATGTGACGTTAATGAAGGTAATCCTGTGTTAGAAATTGACTAGAAATGCTCCATGTGATATACAGGAAATCGCTAAACCTATTTTTGTGTTTTTGTTTTTAACAAATACATTCTTATTATTTGCTCTAACCCTAATATAATTAATTACCGACGTCTTTTGAGTAAGAGAAATTAAACACGGGTTTAAAATTTGACCCGATTTACTCCTGACGTCCATGTGTATCACATAGTTAGTTTTTTTTTTTCTAACACTAATTTATTATCGGAACGTATTGATAAACTAACTCACTGTCATATATTGATTTAGTGCATTCTAATCTTTATCGACGTTCATTTTTGTGTGTTGATTTTCACTACTTGGTCTGTTCCTGGACAGTTTCTAAAACAAAATTACCTTCATTCATTTACAAATTCTTTTTTTTTTTACTTCTACTCAGAACTTTCAATCAGTTGTTATTAGTATAAACTTATTGCAAGTTAATTCGAAATATATATTCTAACGTGATTTATTTCTGATATATACTTCATACAATTAACCTACTGTTCTCAGTGGCGTAGCTAGAAATTTTTTCATAGGTGGGTCGGGAAGACAAAACGTGTAGTTTTCCAAAAACCTGGTATAAGGCCCGAATGTTTTGTTAAGATCTTTATATTTTTCACCACAATTCACTAACCCCCCCCCCTCCCCCCAGTCTATCTCTATAGCTACGCTACTGAGGGTTTTATTATTTTATGCTTTAAATTAAACCAGCGTATATTTTTCATAAATTTACTCGGAGCAACAGCATATAAAAAGAAATGATTTTTTTTTCTTACACCGTGGAACTATGTATATCCTTAACCCTTGTTTTTGTCGTCATAGTAATATACAATAAATATTTAACGTAAGATAGGTTTGCTAGATCTCCATTTTAATTAAGAACTAAGCGTAATCAATACCTGTCTTGTCCTCTCGACGACTAAAGCAGACAGGCATGAAGAATTACTCAGAGTGCATTATTGGGGAATCAAAATAAAAATTCAAAGAAAGAAAATAAGAACTGAACAAAGTAATTATGTTTGAAATAGTTTTTTTTTTTAAGTCTTAACTTTCTGTCTTGTTTTATTTTTCGTTCTTAAGCGTGTTTTAATTTCGATCTCAAAGCTTCTGTTTCTGTGATTGAGAGAGATAATTCGCTTTCCCTTCCCCCCTCCCCCCCAACAATAAATTAGAAAACCCGTTTTAAGCGATTTGTCACTGCGTTCACTCACAGTGTCGTGAGGAGGACTCCCTCGGTGCTGCCACCTGGGACTGAAGCGCGTAATGGTAGCAAATCACGTTAACTGTCGCCGTAATTGATATTGATATGTCGACGCATCTTTCCTGCTCAGCCTGACGTACGGAAATTATTGAAGCTGGGGTCAGTCCAGCTATTGTTACTGGAGAAAAGAAAGATAAATGCGTCGTAGTCTCGTATCGCTTATTGTACCACCAGACAACAGATCCAAAAATTTCGCTACAACTGAATAACTCCTTTTCTTTTTCAACTGCACATAAACTAAAAATAAACTGGAAAAGAAAAACCAAAGCCTCGTACAATTTTACGTTTTTATTGTTGTTTTTCACACACACATATACAATTGCTTCTGGTTTAATCAAGTACGTTTCAGCCGGTAATTTAATGTTTAAATGCTTATTAACCTACCGTATCTGTGTTTAGATGATTTCAAGTTTGTTTTTTTTTGCTAGGTTAGACCTCTCGGGAAATGTCATTAGAACGACTTTAATTGAGAGTTAGAGAAAACTCTGGTGTACTCGTTGTTGAAGAAAACACTATTACAGTTGGATGTTCAGTAACGTATAATTTTTCTCTAATCCATACATATCTCTGTAAAACTGACTTACGGTTCGCTACGTCGAATTATAAGGTTTATATTCACCGAAGCAGAACAGCCGTCTTTGTTTCCATGGTGACCAAGCGAGCTGCACGAGATTCATGTCGTACAGGTTGACACACCTAGGATTGATTTGAAACTCTCCTGTGCTGCCAGTTCTCCCTGTGGCGGTAGGTGCAGATGTCTCCATCATCTTTTTTGGACAATATCGCGGGTTTACAGACTCTCAAGAGGATTAAAAATGCAGTTTACGGGGTCTCGGGGATATTAAAAAATACGGTTTACAGGGCTGAATATGATCCGTTGGTTAAATATTGGTGGAGATGATCTGATTTTAACCGGCTCGCTTGGCACTGCTGTTATTGTGAAAAGGCGTAAAAGGAACTACTGTGTTTCTTTTACTTGTTAAGATTACGATATATATATATATATCCGAAACAAACTTTAGAATTTTGATAAAGGTCAACCATTCAGAAGAAATTCATTCTTGTATATATACATATGTTTACTATAAGTAAGCTTTTACTTGTTAAGGCGTTGTCTTTGAACCGAATATGGTCAGGTACTTATTGTTATCGTGTTACTTTAAAACATTATAACAACAATAATTTTTCGTTTATCATAGTGCTACTTTGAAACCGTGGAACACATAGCACGTTTCTATTTGTCAGTCACCAGATAGTTTGTTCTTTACTAAAGGCTCGTCCACGCTCGACGCGAGCGAATAATTTAGAAGTACTACAGTCAACTAGAAACATAAACATTCAGCAGTGTGTGACTGTAGTCAACAAGAAACATAAACATTCAGTAACGTGTGACTGTAGTCAACTAGAAACTTAAACATTCAGCAGCGTGCGACTCTAGTCAACTAGAAACATAAACATTCAGCAGCGTGTGACTGTAGTCAACAAGAAACATAAACATTCAGCAGCGTGTGACTGTAGTCAACTAGAAACATAAACATTCAGCAGCGTGTGATTGTAGTCAACTAGAAACATAAACATTCAGCAGCGTGCGACTCCAGTCAACAAGAAACATAAACATTCAGTAACGTGTGACTGTAGTCAACTAGAAACAAACATTCAGCAGCGTGTGACTGTAGTCAACTAGAAACATAAACATTCAGCAGCGTGCGACTGTAGTCAACAAGAAATATAAACATTCAAGCGGCGTCGCTTTGAGAAATCTTTTCTTCGCTAAAATAGACCCTTTTTTTCACGTCACGCGACTCGAAGGAAACGGACCAATAAAAAAAATCCGGACTGTGATTATAATAATAAAGACAGTGATTAGCTGGTGCACGAAAACAGCTTAATAATAATAAGGTTGTGCTGTAAAATACTTTAGAAAGTTAATAAACAAAAAAAGGACCAAAGAAATAATTTGTACACTAACATAATTGAGATCACAGTAAGTTGTCTATACATAAAACAATAAAATTATTTTGGTTTGTTTAAAATATCTATTGCTGGGATCAAAGCTCTTATCGAAACACGACCTGTTTAATTGGACAGCCAAATCTCTGGTATGTCCAACAGGAATGCACGAGCAGACAGATGTATTTATTTCTAGGCCTATCGCTAGGCCTCGTTACTAGGCTTGCCAGATTTCCAGAGTTTAAAAACTGGGACTTCTTTTCCCATGCGGAGTGACACGGTAACAGCTCTGAAACAGTGTTAAGTTACAATAACACACTTCCTGCCAGCTGCTAGGTAATCCGATGTTTGTTGTATCGCGTTTTAAGATCACAGACAAACAAAACTTATTAAAATTGTAGCTAGTTAGAAGAAAATAATAAATAAAATACGCGCCTAAGTTGTTTTGAACCTAATTCTTCGTTTTCTGTTTCGCGGCAGGGCTGATCTTCAAATCTCAATTACGGCTGCTGTCCAATGATAAAGTTAGGCTTAGGAAACACGTAGCAGAGTGGGAGTGTATACTGTACGGTTTCATTTGTCTTTGCAAGATGATTCATCAAGTAAAATTTAAAAGAGTCGTGCATAATGACAAGCCGTAAATATCACACTCACATTGAGTTACATAGAAACTGGGACAATTTAACAGTTTTACTGTTTCTCATCAGGACAATATATATATATATATAAAGGCTAAAAACTAGGACTATCTCAGTTTTCCTGGAACGCCTGGTAATCTTATTTTATCAGTTGCTAGTTTGTAACTTTTACGCTATTCAGTTCACATATTATACGAACGAAAATAAGGTCTAGAAAACTTTGTTATCGTTTATAAACTATTGTGCACGTGAGACATAATTCATTAACAACTAATGTAATATTTGAATATATATATGTATTATTTTAGCTTGTTTTAGTATTGAATAAAGTAGATTTTTAAAAAACTGTTTGTTTTAGCGCAAATCTTCACAATGGGTTTATCTGAGCTATATTCGCTACGGGGATCGAACTCCAAATTCCGTGGTTGTAAGCCCTCAATCCCACCGCTGCATTACAGGGGGGGGGAGAGAAACACTATTAATTACTTTTGATAGGATTCTTATTCGCAGTGTGTAGAAACATCTAAATACTACAATGTTTGTATCGTATATGTTCCGTTTAAAACTGGACTTATTTCATCTATTACACATCTGAAGTTTACAGACTTACAATGCTAAAATCCAGGGTTCGACTCCCCGCGTTGGACACAGCAGATAGCCCAATGCGGCTTTGCTCTAAAACGAACAGACAGACACGTCTGAAGGCACGTTTTTAGGGATGAGTTGCGAGGAAAATGGGCCGATCTCATTGGTCAAACGAACTAAAAAAAAAAACCTTACGTCAGTAAACAAGCAGCATCTCTTTGAAATGCGAGTCTTGTTTTGGTCGCCATCAGAGTCGATGTTATTAAGGCTATGAGGGTTAGTTGAAGTCGCTACGACCGAGAGTAACAACTTCTCACGTTTTTCATCAGGTGTGTTGCAAGTTTAACTAAGTGAATCCGAGCGTTACAGGATTTGTTATTCTCTACGGTTCAGATATGGTTCATCGTTCGTATAATTCCAGTGCCATGATAGAATCTAATTTAATTTCTGAAAAATATTTAAAAGTCAGTTTATATTTTCCAGATGGTGGTGTTATTTTTGTTCTTCTTCTTCTTCTTCGGGATTGTTTGTTGTTAAGAGCAAACTTACCACAATGGGCTATCTGAGAGTACGCGAAACCCGATTTTTAGCGTTATAATTCCTCACACATGCCGCCGAGTCACTGGGGGTTGGGAATAAGGTATCTCACAAGAACGTGGTCCTACGTTCAAAATGTGTTATAAAAAAGATATAAATAAATTGGCCGAACAGTTAAAATTCCATTCT